>NW_028321351.1:0-46864 GCF_062004578.1 Staurois parvus | reverse complement strand
GATGTCTTGTAAGACGTTGGTCCAATGTGACACTTCGGAGGTACACTTCCAGGTATGAGAAGATGTGGTGGAAACGTCGGAGACTCTCTGTGATTGGTGTATGCCGAGTCCCGGCTAAAGAGTTGGGCAAAACTCAACAAAGGATCACATCGCCATAGCAACAGTGCATGTCTGTATGACAACTTTGCCTTGTCCTCAATCCTTTATGCATGATTCTTATGAAAGTCCTTTGGAAGAAAATGGTTCTATTTTACCCAGAATCTACAATCATAGAAACCATTGTGGACTCTGGAATTGAAGAAAAGAACAAAAGCGTTTATATCCAGCAGCGCATAGAGAGTAACTGACAGCAAACTTTCCTGACTATGGTTACAATGACATCTAATCTAACTGGCTGCTGTGGATAGGTGACCTTTGTATATTAAGGAAGAACTCCTTCTAGATTGGAGATGGGTTTTAGGCTCTGTCAGCTGTCTGTGTCTCCATTGGCGGGATTCCAATCACTTCCTGTCCTTGAGACACAATGGGAAGTCTGATGGAATCTCATCTTGTACAGCTACCACCAACTGAAGATTTCCCCTTGTTCTTGTTCTGCTGAATAGTATCTAAGCATTTTCGGAATGATAGAAAGTAAGGTGAGATCTTGAAAATGGGACACAAACAATGAAAAAGAGATGGGGGATCTAACCATGCCCTGCTTTCTTGATAACAGAAATGGAAATTGTAGCTTCACAGCACTGTTAAGAGGTCCAGATGTAACTGTAGTCCATTAAAAGCAGGGTAATAGTCAAAGAAGTAACCAGCGCGTTTCAAGGGCCAAAGGGCCCATTTGTACTGCTGTAGCCACTCTCATTAAACAGTCAAATGCATCGGCTGAAGGCATAGAGCCAGTTGAAGCAGTTCTATACCTTGTGATCAAGGTAATGGCAAATCACAGGAATCACTATTGTAAACAGTAGTTATATATACAGTATATTAGCAATATATATATAGTATATTTCCTCTCCCAGGCAAAGACTTCAAAGCAGACCAAGGATTCAAGATATGATGTTCAAGCTCTTCTGAAGAAGCACAAAGAAGGAGGACCATAGACGCAGTGGTCAGGGAACGTTGGGGAGCATAGATGCAGTGGTTTCATAGCATTGAGGAGCATAGACGCAGTGGTCAGGTAACGTTGAGCGTAGACACAGTGGTCAGGTAACATCAAGGAGCATAGACTCAGTGGTCAGGTAATATTGAGGAATGTAGATGCAGTGGTTGCATAGCATTGAGAAGCATAGATGCAGTGGTCAGGTAACATTGAGGAGTGTAGGCGTCAGGTAACGTTGAGGAGTGTAGGTGTAGTGGTTGGGTAACGTTGAGGAGCGTAGACGCAGTGGTCAGGTAACGTTGAGGAGCGTAGACACAGTGGTCAGGTAACGTTGAGGAGCGTAGACGCAGTGGTCAGGTAACGTTGAGGAGCGTAGACGCAGTGGTCAGGTAATGTTGAGGAGCATAGGCGTAGTTGTTGGGTAACATTGAGGAGCGTAGACATAGTGGTTGGGTAACATTGAGGAGCGTAGACCCAGTGGTCAGCCAAAGAAACTTGCAGCAGATGAAAGACACATCATGCTCACTTCCCTTCCACATCAAAAGATGTCCAGCAGTGCTATCAGCACAGAACTGGTGGAAATCAGTGGGACCCATCTACTGTCCGGAAGTGGTCTTCATGGAAGAATTGCAGCAAAAAAGCCAAACCTCCGACGTAGAAACAAGGCTACATGACTCAACTTGCAGTAAAACATAGGAACTGTGGTGAGGAAAAATGGCAGCAGGCTCTCTGGATTGATGAGTCAAAATGTGAAATACTGTATCTGGCTGTAGCAGAAGGCAGTTTTTCACTGAAGAGCTGGAGAGCAGTACAATAATAAGTGTCTGCAGGCAACTGTGAAGCATGGCGGAGGTTCCTTGTTTGAGGATGCATTTCGACAAATGAAGTTGGAGATTTGGTCAGGAGGATCAATAGTGTCCTCAATGCTGAGAAATACAGGCAGATACTTATCCATCATGCCATACCATCAGGGAGGCCTTTGATTGGCCCCAAATGTATTCTGCAGCAGGACAACCACCCCAAACATACAGCCAATAACATTAAAAACTATCTGTGGTGTAAAAAACATTAAGGAGTCCTGATAGTTTGGCCCCCACAGAGCCCTGATCTCACCATCATGGAATCTGTCTGGGACAGGGGTGGACTGACCATTTGGAAACTTGGGCACTGCCCGAGGGCCCGGGGTCAGTAGATGCCCCTGGTACCTTTTTCATATGCTTTTTTGAGTTTCGGCAAGGACACAGGGGCCCCATGATCCCCTACTTCCCGGGGGCCCCATGAGTTTGTCAGTCCGCCCCTGGTCTGGGATGACATGAATAGACAAAAAGGATTGGAGGAAGCCGACATCCACAGAAGATCTGTGCTTAGTTCTCCGAGATGTACAGAGAACAACCTACCTGCCGCGTTCCTTCACTGTGTGCAAGTCTACCTAGAAGAAGGCAAATGGCGGTCACACCAAATATTGATTTGGATTTCTCTGTTCATTTATTTTTCATTTGGGTAATTGATAAAAAATAAACTATTAACACTTCTATTTCTGAAAGCATTCTACATTTTTAGAATTTTTTTACACCTGCCAAAGACTTTTCATAGTAGAATATATATATATATATATATATATACATATACATATACATACATACATACATACATATATATATATATATATATACAGTTGCAAGAAAAAGTATGTGAACCCCTTGGGATTACGTGGAGTTTTGCATGAATTGGGCATAAAATGTGCTCTGAACGTCATCTAAGTCACAACAATAGAAGAACACAGTCTGCTGAACATAATACTACACGAACATTAGATGTTGCCATGGTTTAATTGCACATAACATGTAAACATTCACAGTGCAGGGAGGAAAAAGTATGTGAGCCTTTGGACTTAATAACTGGTTGACCCTCCTTTGGCAGCAATAACCTCAACCAAATGTTTCCTGTAGTTGCAGATCAGACCTGCACAACGATCTGGAGTAATTTTGGACCACTCCTCTTCACAAAACTGTTTCAGGGTAGCAATATTCTTGGGATGTCTGGTGTGAATCGCTCTTTTAAGGTCATGCCACAGCATTTCAATCAGGTTGAGGTCAGGATTCTGACTGTGCCACTCCAGAAGGCGTATTCTGTGCTGTTGCAGCCATTGTTTTGTTAAATTACTTGTATGCTTTGGGTCATTGTCCTGTTGCATCACCCATCCTCTGCAGAGCTTCAGTTGGCGGACAGATGGTCGTACGTTTTCCTGCAAAATGTCTTGATAAACTCTGGAATTCATTTTCCCATCAATGACAACAATCCGTCCAGGCCCTGAGGCAGCAAAGCAGCCCCAAACCATGATGCTCCCTCCGCCATGTTTTACAGTGGGGATGAGGTTTTGATGTTGGTGTGCTGTGCCTTTTTTTCTCCACACATAGTGTTGTGTGTTCTTCCCAAACAACTCAATCTTGGTTTCATCTGTCCACAGTATATTTTGCCAGCAGTGCTGTGGAACATCCAGGTGCTCTTTTGCAAACTTCAAACGTGCTGCAATATTCTTTTTGGACAGCAATTGCTTCCTCCGTGGTGTCCTCCCATGTACTCCATTCTTGTTTAATGTTTCCCTTATTGTAGATGTGTCAACAAAAATGTTAGCATGTGCCAGAGATTTCTGTAGGTCTTTAGCTGACATTCTGGGATTCTTCTTTACCTCATGCAGCATTCTGCGCTGTGCTCTCGCAGTCATTTTTACAGGATGACCACGCCTAGGGAGAGTAGCAACAGTGCTAAACTTTCTCCATTTGTAGACAGTCTGTCTTACCGTGGACACATGAACATCAAGGCTTTTGAAGATACTTTTGTAACCCTTTCCAGCTTCATGCAAGTCAACAATTCTTGATCGTAGGTCTTCTGAGAGCTCTTTTCTGCGAGGCATGGTTCACATCAGACAGTGCTTCTTGAAACCAGTAAAAACAAAACAGGTGTGTGTTTTTTAAGGGCAGGACAGCTGTCAGCAACACATCCAATATTATCACACTGATTGGAGTCAAGGTTGGCTCACTCCTGGCTCCAATTAGCTCTGGGAGAAGTCATTAAGCTAGGACCTCACAAACTTTTTCCTCCCTGCACTGTGAATGTTTACATGTTATGTGCAATTAAACCATGGCAACATCTAATGTTTGTGTAGTATTATGTTCAGCAGACTGTGTTCTTCTATTGTTGTGACTTAGATGACGTTCAGAGCACATTTTATGCCCAATTCATGCAAAACTCCACGTAATCCCAAGGGGTTCACATACTTTTTCTTGCAACTGTATATTTTTTTTTTTTAAATCTCTGAGCACAGCCGGGTTTTTTTTCGATTTTCTGAAACACGCCTAAAAACTATACGCTGATGGGAAAAAAAAAGTTAAAGTAGGCTGAAACTGTTCCAGAGAAAGCCAAATTTTTTTCTTTCCATAACGTCTATTGTTGGAATGCATTTAATCCTTTCTGTTCTCCTGATATTGGCTGGCTGGGTCACTTGGGGAATTATATCTCCCCACCTGTAACGTGCGCTCGCTTCTCTCCTCTCGGCATGAAATGAGCTCTGTGATTCATTTTAAATGACAAGAAGTTCAGCAATATAATATTAAAGTGGCAAGCGGAAAAAAGTCGGAGCCTATAATCCCCTCATATAATATGTCTCTGTGCTCTGTAATTTGCACGGCATAACCCAGATACAATGAGCCAAGGAAGTAGGGGTTGATTTATCATCCCGTCTATTAACTTCCTACCAAAAGAGAAGAAAAAAAAAAAAAACATTCAGCGTGATAGATGAAAGGAAAATAATGCAAATGGCCAGAAATGTTCCTCTCTGGAGGTTTACACAACCTGCAACATAGATTAATAAAGCTATTTTTTGCTTTGTCTTCATCTCTTTCTCACATTCTGAAGCATTTATATAGAGCGGCCAGAGGGAATGGGGCACCAGATACAAATTAGGGTCGCATTAACCTTCCCATGACCATTTGATGGAGATGGGATTGAAGACAATCAAAGCAGAAGGTCCACGGGAAGGGGAGTTTGGTAAGAATACACCAGCTGTCTATGAAGCTCCCCATTTATCCAGGTCATGGTATATCTAGTAGTGGTTGGTCACATTCAGCTGGACTTGTTCTGAAATGTTGAAGATGTTTCATAGCTTCTCCAAGCCATATCTTCAGTTCTAATAGGTGTTAGAAAACCCCTCATCAAAAAGAGGAGCGAAGCAGAAAACACAGAGTAATGTAGTCATCCTGTATGTAGTTGGAATATCAGAAAGACTCACGGCCATGAGCAAACATTGCATTCCTGTGTCCTTCAAGCCCAACAATACACTAGAACCAAAGCTTGAACATCTAAAAGAACCAACACCCAAACAAAGGAACTTGGTATATACACAGTCCATTATAGTGAGGCATGCAAAGATCTGTACACTGGGGAAACCAAGCAACTCTCAACAAACCAATGGCCCAACATAGGAGTGAAAATTGTACAGGTCAAGACTCAGAAGTCTTTCTACACCACAGGGACATTCTTTTAAGGACAGCGAGGAGCATATTTTGAACAAAGAGGGCAATTGGTTCTCAAGAGGTGTGATGGAGACCATACAGTATATGTCAAACTAAACTAGCCATCACTGAACAGTGGTGGGGCCTTTAACACCATCTGTATTCCACATATAATGCCATTTTAACATCTCTCCACTGGTGACTTGACAACAACTCACACCTTCAGCCATGGGACCCAACAGATTAACACATATGCAGACTTCTGGCAATTAGAACAGGTTGGTTCCACAAGTTTCAAACCTCCCATCCTGTTCTTGAACAATCAACATCTGTCTTTCTGTTGCGATTGGTTAAGGTTTCTGTAATACTGGTATGGATATAAAGTCTGGGGTATTTTCCTGATACTCATAAACTGCAAATAGTTTGATGGTACAATATGGCAGAACAAAATATGTGAGGCACCAGATTTGGCAGCAGAAGACGAACATCTACCTTCTCCATGCCAGACAAGTCTCAATATATATCATCATTTAAGTCATTTCAGTATTTACCGTCAAGTACCAACCACCCCATTGCAAGCTGTATTTTGGGGTGAGCATTGAGGGGCACCTTGTATAAAAAGATGTGTTCAGGAGCACCAGATTAGCTGTAAGAACATGATATTCGCCTTCTCCATTAAGCACCAACCATCCCATTGCAAGCTCTGTTTTTGTTTTTTTTTTGGAGTGTTGAGGAGCACCTGCTACAAAAAGAAAAACTGGGGAGCGTGTTGAGGAGAACCAGATTAGGCATGAGATGATCACCGGCCTCCTCATTGCCAGACAAGTCTTAATATATATCACTAGTTCACTTGACTTCAGCATTTACCGTCAAGCACAAACCATTCCACAGCATAGTCTGTTTTTGGGGTGAACGTTATGTATCACCTAACAGAAAAAGATCTGAGGCTAATGTTGAAGAGCACCAGATTAGACATGAGAAGATGATGATCTGCCTTCTCCTTGTGTCCTTCTGGTCCAGCAATACACTATAAACAGAAGTATGAACTTCCAAAAGACTCAACACCCAAGCAAAGTAACTTGCTATATACACAGTCCAGTAGAGCGAGACATGCAAAGACCTGTGCACTGGGGAGACTAAGCAGCCTTTCAACAAACCAACAGCACACATTCTACAGCTCAATACTCAGCAGTATTCCTACACCTTAGGGACATTCTTTTGAGGACAGTGAGGTGCACATTTTGAACAGAGAAGGCAACTAGTTAGAAAAAGGCATGATGGAGGCCACTTACATCAAACTAAACCAACCATCACTGAACAGGGGTGGGGTCTTTAACACCATCTGTGTTCCACATATAATTCCATTTTAACATCTCTACACTGATGACTTGACATGCAAAACGGATCCTTTATACTGGGCTCTCCTCAACCCTCACCCCAAAACAGAGCTAGCAATGGACGTTTGGTGCTTGACACCTTCTCCTTGCCAGTCAAGTCCTAATATATATCGCTAGTTCATATCACTTCAGCATTTACCATCAAGCACCAACCATCCCATTGCAAGCTCTGTTTTGGGGTGAGTGTTGAGAAGTGCCCGATATTAAAAGAACTGGGACTAGAAACATATTTCTGCAGTTCACATCACGTCAGCATTTACCGTCAAGCACCAACCACCACCCCAGCTCTGCTTTGGGGTGAGTGCCGAGGAGCACCAAATTAGGTATGAGAAGATGACCATCCACCTTCTCCTTGTCATAAAAGTCTTAATATACACTCACTTTATTGGGCAAATTTTGTTAGTATCAGGTTGGACCCCCTTTTGCCTTCAGAACTGCCATTATTCTTCGTGGCATAGATTCAACAAGGTGTTGGAAACATTCCTCAGAGATTTTGGTCCATATTGACATGAGTTACTGTTCTATCATCTTGAACCAGTCTGCCCATTCTCCTCTGACATCAACAAGGCATTATCTTCCACACAACTGCTGCTCACTGGATATTTTCTCTTTTTCAGACCATTCTCTGTAAACCCCAGAGATGGTTGTGCATGAAAATCCCAGTAGATCAGCAGTTTTTTAAATACTCATACCAACCCATCTGGCACCAACAACCATGCTATGTTCAAAGTCACTTAAATATCCGTTCTTCCCCATTCTGATGCTCGGTTTGAACTTCAGCAAGTCGTCACCCCGTCTAGGTGCCTAAATGCATTGAGTTGCTGCCATGTGATTGGCTGATTAGTACTTTGTGTTACCAAGCAATTGAACAGGTGGACCTAATAAAGTGGCCGGTGAGTGTTTATCACCAGTTCACAACACTGCTGCCTATACTATCAAGTACCAACTATCCCATTGCAAGATCTGTTTTGGGGTGAGTGTTGAGCACCAACCATCCCATTACAAGATCTGTTTTGGGGTGAGTGTTGAGCACCAACCATCCCATTGCAAGATCTGTTTTGGGGTGAGTGTTGAGCACCAACCATCCCATTACAAGATCTGTTTTGGGGTGAGTGTTGAGCACCAACCATCCCATTGCAAGATCTGTTTTGGGGTGAGTGTTGAGCACCAACCATCCCATTACAAGATCTGTTTTGGGGTGAGTGTTGAGCACCAACCATCCCATTGCAAGATCTGTTTTGGGGTGAGTGTTGAGCACCAACCA
Organism: Staurois parvus; assembly: GCF_062004578.1. NCBI lineage: Eukaryota > Metazoa > Chordata > Amphibia > Anura > Ranidae > Staurois > Staurois parvus. The sequence continues at coordinate 38,602 of NW_028321351.1, read as the reverse complement.
TCCCATTGCAAGATCTGTTTTGGGGTGAGTTGAGAACCAACCATCCAATTGCAAGATCTGTTTTGGGGTGAGTGTTGAGCACCAACCATCCCATTGCAAGATCTGTTTTGGGGTGAGTGTTGAGAACCAACCATCCCATTACAAGATCTGTTTTGGGGTGAGTGTTGAGCACCAACCATCCCATTACAAGATCTGTTTTGGGGTGAGTGTTGAGGAGTGCTCAGTATAAAAAAGATCTGGGGTGAGTGTTGAAGAGCACCTTCACTCATCCCAAATCTTTGAGATCTACTGCCCATCCTCTTTTGAGACTTTCAGAGAGGTAGCACCCTAGGACTGGAACAAGCTCTGTTTCTATACGGCACAGAAGCTGTTTGCCAGCCCCTTTGGAGGAGGACTCACTTTGGGTCAAACCCAAAAGGACCATTATCTTCAAACAGTCCAGCGCACCAGCATTGCAAGCTCCATGACATAGATGTCATAAAAAAATCATTCCATTGGTGTACAATTCATGTGACTACCAACGTGCCAAAAGAAACTCTACAGTTCTATGTATATTTTTTGTAATACACTCTTTACATTTTAGTGATTACAGCCAAACTATTAAGTGTTTTACTTTAGTGGTTATGGAAGGGAACCAAGTTCAAGGAATGCAATTTAAAAGTTCCTAAAATCTAATTTAAAGTTTGTCATTTTAGAAAGTAAAAACCGAAAGAGCCCTGCGTTGCAGCGTTTAAGAGGCGGTTTGAATTTACGGCCTTGTAATTGGATGAGGTTTGGTCCATCATAGCTATTGAAAAATATCGATACCATTAAAAGCTTTAATACGTTATCGGGTCAATGGGAAAAATGTTAATAAAACGTGAGAAGAAAAAAATGTAACACAAGTTTATGAAAGAAAAATGCATGGCTTCAGTGTTAGCTACAGTCCATCTTTACTCATTAAAATACCAGCCTGTACAGAACCCTTCATTACCAGGACATTTTTCAAATTAAATTGTAAAAAATTTAATTTAGACCCAAGAAAGCAGTCCGCCCCCAGTGGTGCTTTCACACTCCACCAGTAAATGGCTCTCCCGCTGAACATGTGCCACTGACATGTATCCTGGGCTCCACTTGCCTTGCTCATCTGCTGTTGGAGCACAGGGGAGACACTTAGGCTAGGTTCACATCTCCGCGTTCCTGCGGGCCGCGTTTTGCATGGGCACGAGAGCCCATTCATTTGAATGGACATGCAGGGAAGAAGTTCCTGCACTTCTTCGGAAAACGCAGCCCACATGGGAAACTCGGTTCCCAGAGCGGATGCGATTTCCAGTGCGGGCAGAGTGCCATTAGAATTAATGGCACCCGCCCGCGGGTCCGCACTCCTCTGTTTGGGCTGCATGGAGTTTTATGTGGATCCACAGCGGCACCTCCCACACAGATGTGAACCAGGGGTAAGGGTCTTTTTGATGTCTTATTAAAGAGCCTTCCCAAATGGGCGGGGCAAACACATCCTAAGAGGTAGGGTCAACGTGTCATAACAAGGATATAAATATTGGCCCCACCTCTTAGGATGTGTTTTCCCCGCCCATTTTGCAAGGCCCACACATAGATACTGACTATACTGCAGTTGTGTTCAAAATAATAGCAGTCAGACATCACTAACCGGATCAATCACTGTTTTTGGTGGAAATGATATTTCTACATGGCAAATAATTTCCTAGCAGGTGTAGTAGAGTCATAGAAATCCAACAGACCCAACAGTCATGACATGCATGCTGCTGATTCTGTGTCATTGAATCACTCATTGAAAGGGGCGTGTTCAAAATAATAGCAGTGTGGAGTTCTATTAGTGAGGTCATTCATTCTTTGAAAAACAGGCGGCAATTATTGCCCTTATTTAAGGAAGGAAGGCAGCAAATGTTGGACATGCCGGTTACAGTGCATTTCTCTCTGAAATTCTGAGGAAAATGGGTCGTTCCAGACATTGTTCAGAAGAACAGCGTACCTTGATTAAAAAGTTGATTGGAGGGGAAAACATATAAAGAAGTGCAGAAAATGATCGGCTGCTCAGCTAAAATGATGGCAAATGCTTTAAAATGGCAACCAAAACCTGAAAGACGCGGAAGAAAGCGAAAAACTACCATTGGAATGGATAGAAGAATAGCCAAAATGGGGCGGACTCAGCCAACAATCAGCTCCAGGAAGATGAAAGAAGGTGTGACGTTCCCTGTGAGGACTCAGCCAACAATCAGCTCCAGGAAGATGAAAGAAGGTGTGACGTTCCCTGTGAGGACTGTTACAATTAGAAGACGCCGATGTGAAGCCAAGCTATCTGCAAGAAGTCCCCGCAAAGTCCCACTGTTGGAAAAAAGACGTGTGCTGAAGAGGTTACAATCTGCCAAAGAGCACATTGACTGGCCTAAAGAGAAATGGCTCAACATTTTGTGGGCTGATGGAAGTAAGATTGTTCTTTTTGGGTCTAGTGGGCGGAGACAGTTTGTCAGACGACCCCCAAACACTGAATTCAAGCCACAGTACACTGTGAAGACCGTGAAGCATGGTGGTGCAAGCATCATGATATGGGGATGTTTCTCATACTACGGTGTTGGGCCTCTTTATCGCATACCAGGGATCATGGATCAGTTTGAATACATCAGAATACTTGAAGAGGTCATGCTGCCTTATGCTGAAGAGGAAATGCCCTTGAAATGGGGGTTCCAACAAGACAACGACCCCAAACACACCAGTAAACGTGCAACATCTTGGTTCCAGACCAACAAGATGGACGTTATGGAGTGGCCAGCCCAATCCCCGGATCTTCATCCAATAGAAAACTTGTGGGGTGACATCAAAAATGCCGTTTCTGAGGCCAAACCAAGAAATCGAGAAGAACTGTGGAATGTGGTCCAATCATCCTGGGCTGGAATACCTGATCACAGGGGCCAGAAGTTGGGGGACTCCATGCAACACAGATGTACAGCAGTTCTCAGAAACAGTGCGACTACAACCAAATATTCATGAAGTCATTCAAAGGAAAGCAAAATCTTCAAACATTTTTCAGTTTATATAGTGAATGTTGGAGTTTGTAAAGAAGAATACAAACACGGCCATTTTTTTGAACCATCTAATATTCACTTTTCTTCCATTTTTTTAGAGGAACAACACAAATTTGATGTATTTTTCTTCATGTTGTGATTTGGAATAGAATGTGTCGTGTTCCCAATGCATTTGTGTGGATGGAAATAAAAGCTATTAGAAGGATTTTCAGCTTTACTCACTTTTTTCAACACACCGCTATTATTTTGAACACAACTGTATATAGAGGAGGGTGTTCTCGGTCTGGTTAGCTCTGATGAAGAAGGGACCCCCCTTTGAAACGCGTCAGCGTCACTCTGAGAGTCTCCCCTTCCGATGGGATTTTCAGGTGTCTCCTTATTGTAGGATTTGCTTTTGGATTTTATATGCCTGTTTTATTACTACTTTTGTGAGTATATCTCCTAAATCAGTAAATCAAATAATTGTTTACTGATGTAATGCGCAAGGTTGGTGCGCTCTGTTTTTGTTCTCTACTACAGTTTGTAGTAGAGCTTCCCTAGGATCGTGTTGGAGCTGCACAGCCTTTGATCGGTCTTGGACGAACTTCCATACACTCTAGTATTATTGGTCCGTCGGCCCTCTACTGATCTGGGTCCCTGAGCGCAGGAGGTGTTGCCTACTTTTCTGTTTTATTCTCTAAATCAGGGGTGTCAAACTGGCGGCCCTCCAGCTGTTGCGAAACTACAAGTCCCATCATGCCTCTGCCTTTGGGAGTCATGCTGGTAACTGCCAATCTTGCAATGCCTCATGGGATTTGTAGTTTTGCAACAGCTGGAGGGCTGCCAGATTGATACCCGTGCTCTAGGGTGTCTGCTTTCAGAAATCTATGCAATCTTCGAGCCTAAAATGATTTTCTAAACACGTGTGCCGCCAAGTGGGCCACCAAGCCCTAAGCCAAACTTCCATGCATGGACTCACTGAAAGGCATCTAGCACTGAGCTAAGCAACCCCCGACATCCCACTCTTTAATGAACATGTGTCTTATTTCAGCCAGACGGGATATTTGGAGCTGCGCGGAGAGTGAAGTATACCCGCAAACGGAATCTTTTATTACCATCCGGCGCACAGCCTTCGCCGGACATCAACGACTCCGCAATTTATAAGCAAAATGCTTTCAGCGTATATATTTTCTCCTTATTCACTTGGCTGCCCCTGTCTTCCGTCAATGAGACACGGCGGCCGCGGCAGGCGAGTGGCTTTCAGAACGGCGCCCGGGGTTAAACGTTCTCTGAATTCGCTGCAGTCAGTCGGGCTGATAAATAAGGACGCAGAAAAGAAAAAAAACCAGAATGTTCTTAAAACACGGATGGGACATCTGCTGTCTGGTTCATTAATAACGGCCGCGCTTCGCATGATGGAATTTATCACGTGTGCCCAGAAACGGTGGCGGGGCACGAGGAACATATTTTATCTTTTACAGATATATATTTATAGAGGAAGAACCTTTTACACAGAAGAAAAAGATGGTAAATAATATGGTAGCAATAAAAAAAAATTTAAAAACATGGAAAAAAAAGATATCCATCAAGAGCTCAACTCAGATAACCACCAATAAATGAAATGATGTATTAAGACAGAGGTCTCCAAACTACGGGCCGGGGGGCCGCATCCAGCCCGCTACTGTGCAGCAACGGTCTGTGAAAATACTGCGCTGGCAGTGGATGCACTGGTCTGTATATCATAATGTATGGACTGGCACCTCCACTGTCAGCCAACCATGACCCTCCCTCAGTCCCCAAACCGTGACCCTACCTCAGTCCCCAAACCGTGACCCTCCCTCAGTCCCCAAACCGTGACCCTACCTCAGTCCCCAAACCGTGACCCTCCCTCAGTCCCCAAACCATGACCCTCCCTCAGTCCCCAAACCGTGACCCTACCTCAGTCCCCAAACCGTGACCCTCCCTCAGTCCCCAAACTGTGACCCTACCTCAGTCCCCAAACCGTGACCCTCCCTCAGTCCCCAAACCGTGACCCTCCCTCAGTTCCCAATGGACCGACAGCATCCTAGAAACCAAGGAGGTGTTTGCCCCTCCGTCCAGATCTGCTCTGCCTAATGGCTTCTGCCCTACTGCTCTGCAACCTGAAAGATAAGGAGGAACTGTGCTGGGCACACATGGATGTAAGGGGGGCTCTGATGGGCACACATGGATGTAAGGGGGGCTCTGATGGGCACACATGGATGTAAGGGGGGCACTGATGGGCACACATGGATGTAAGGGGGGCTCTGATGGGCACACATGGATGTAAGGGGGGCTCTGATGGGCACACATGGATGTAAGGGGGGCTCTGCTGGGCACACATGGATGTAAGGGGGGCTCTGATGGGCACACATGGATGTAAGGGGGGCTCTGATGGGCACACATGGATGTAAGGGGGGCTCTGCTGGGCACACATGGATGTAAGGGGGGCTCTGATGGGCACACATGGATGTAAGGGGGCTCTGATGGGCACACATGGATGTAAGGGGGGCTCTGATGGGCACACATGGATGTAAGGGGGGCTCTGATGGGCACACATGGATGTAAGGGGGGCTCTGATGGGCGCACATGGATGTAAGGGGGACACTGATGGGCACACATGGATGTAAGGGGGGCTCTGATGGGCACACATGGATGTAAGGGGGGCTCTGATGGGCACACATGGATGTAAGGGGGGCTCTGCTGGGCACACATAGATGTAAGGGGGGCTCTGATGGGCACACATGTATGTAAGGGGGACACTGATGGGAACACATGGATGTAAGGAGGACATTGATGGGCACTTCTAAATGTAAGGGGGAACCCTAATGGACACACATGGATATAAGGGGCCCTCTGATGGGCACACATGGATGTAAGGAGGACGTTGATGGGCACTTGTGAATGTAAGGGGGACTTTGATGGGCAGACATGGATGTAAGTGGAACCCTGATAGGCACACATGGATGTAGGGGGGAACTCTGATAGGCACACATGGATGTAGGGGGGAACTCTGATAGGCACACATGGATGTAAGGGGGAACTCTGATAGGCACACATGGATGTAGGGGGGAACATTATGGGCACACACAGATATAAGGGGGTTCTGATGGGCACACACGGGGAACTATGGGGAACTATGGGCATACTTGAATATGGAGGGAGTCTGCTGGGCACATATGGATATAAGAGGGGACTCTAATGGGTGGGAGGGGGACTCTGCTGGGCACACATGGAGAGACTCTGCTGGGCACACATGTATGTAAGGGCAGCGTAGTGGATGTAAGCATTCTCCAGCTGGATAAGGTGGAGATTGTGATGTCACCACCTTGGCTCTCCACCTCATCCAATCAAAAAAGGCTTTCTATTCATTGAGAAAATGCAAAGTGCTGCCGCAATGGCACCTGTGCCAAGCAAGCGACCTCCTGTATTCACAATGCAGCAGGGCACAGAACCCGGAAGCTGGTGGAGATGACTGTGGCAGCGGTGTAGTAGCAGTGTAGTAGCGGCACAGTGATCTCCAGCATCCATGGCGGATCCCACAGGTAGGACACATATACATACTTACCTTGGACCAAGCTGAACCAATGATATGATGTGAGAACTGCCATACATTAACCTCAATGTTAACCCTTTCTGCCATTTTCACACCAACTCTCCCTTACACCATTATTCTAACCTAAGGTGGAAATCGACTAACTTTTCTAGAAGTCCTTCATAAAAAAACATCTAAATCTGCGACGAGTTATACAAACCCCAGCATGGCAATGTTTCCTCATGGAGTTGACTTGTTGGATGGATCTCATAAATCTTCAAAGCCGCCACTCGGCGCTCCACTCCATCCTACACGTATGCACAGACAGACACGCACCTTTGTAACTATTTTTTTTCCATTTAATGACTGAAGGAAGTTTTACTTTTCAGCTTTCCCCAGCTGCATACAATAGCCTAGCAGAGTCCTGGTTGGGTACGGCGCTGTTTGAAGTGTTATTTTTCACGTCGGGCTTTGTAGAGAGTGCACTCGCTTCCCCGGCACCAGAGTTGCCTCTCTCCAGTTATTTCTTTGTTTGACTTCAGCTGAAACGAAATCTTGCTTCACCGGAACGCATGCCGCGGGGGGAACAACCCTCCGCGGGTGAATCGCTATTAAAGCCAGAGACCACAAACGTCCTATTATTTCAGCCACAAATTGTTACTTTTAGCTGTAAAGAGATACAAAATGGGCGGATCGGAATGATGGATGAAATAAAATGGAAAAATACTGAAGGGTTTAAGCGCGGTTCTGCGCCACATTGGGGAGGTTGGCCAGTTTAAGCGCCTGGTCATAGCGGGTGCGGCTTGCCATGCGATGTGAGTTTCAAATCACCTGGCAAGTTGCACTCTATTGTCACACGATTTGAAACTCGCATTTTTGCCCCCTATTGTCTGCAATTAAAGCGGTCATATCAGTAGGATTCTAACTTGGTCAGAGCCGCACCAATATTGAAAGTCGTACATTCACTACTGCAGGTGCAACTTGCATATATATCTGTCTTTCAAGCCGCAGATTACTTATTATTACAGGTACTTATATAGCACTTGTACACATATATATATACAGTCAGGTCCATAAATATTGGGACATTGACACAATTCTAACATTTTTGGCTCTATACACCACCACAATGGATGTGAAATGAAACGAACAAGATGTGCTTTAACTGCAGACTGTCAGCTTTAATTTGAGGGTATTTACATCCAAATCAGGTGAACGGTGTAGGAATTACAACAGTTTGCATATGTGCCTCCCACTTGGTAAGGGACCAAAAGTAATGGGACAATTGGCTTCTCAGCTGTTCCATGGCCAGGTGTATGTTATTCCCTCATTATCCCAATTACAATGAGCAGATAAAAGGTCCAGAGTTCATTTCAAGTGTGCTATATGCATTTGGAATCTGTTGCTGTCAACTCTCAAGATGAAATCCAAAGAGCTGTCACTATCAGTGAAGCCATCATTAGGCTGAAAAAACAAAACAAACCCATCAGAGAGATAGCAAAAACATTAGGTGTGGCCAAAACAACTGTTTGGAACATTCCTAAAAAGAAGGAACGCACCGGTGAGCTCAGCAACACCAAAAGACCTGGAAGACCACAGAAAACAACTGTGTTGGATGACCGAAGAATTCTTTCCCTGGTGAAGAAAACACCCTTCACAACAGTTGGCCAGATCAAGAACACTCTCCAGGAGGTAGGTGTATGTGTGTCAAAGTCAACAATCAAGAGAAGACTTCACCAGAGTGAATACAGAGGGTTCACCACAAGATGGAAACCATTGGTGAGCCTCAAACACAGGAAGGCCAGATTAGAGTTTGCCAAACGACATGTAAAAAAGCCTTCACAGTTCTGGAACAACATCCTATGGACAGATGAGACCGACATCAACTTGTACCAGAGTGATGGGAAGAGAAGAGGATGGAGAAGGAAAGGAACTGCTCATGATCCTAAGCATACCACCTCATCAGTGAAGCATGGTGGTGGTAGTGTCATGGCGTGGGCATGTATGGCTGCCAATGGAACTGCTTCTCTTGTATTTATTGATGATGTGACTGCTGACAGAAGCAGCCGGATGAATTGTGAAGTGTTTCGGGAATATTATCTGCTCATATTCAGCCAAATGCTTCAGAACTCATTGGACGCTTCACAGTGCAGATGGACAATGACCCAAAGCAGACTGCAAAAGCCACCAAAGAGTTTTTTAAGGGAAAGAAGTGGAATGTTATGCAATGGCCAAGTCAATCACCTGACCTGAATCCGATTGAGCATTTCACTTGCTGAAGACAAAACTGAAGGGAAAATGCCCCAAGAACAAGCAGGAACTGAAGACAGTTGCAGTAGAGGCCTGGCAGAGCATCACCAGGGATGACACCCAGCGTCTGCTGATGTCTATGCGTTCCACACTTCAGGCTGTCATTGACTGCAAAGGATTTGCAACCAAGTATTAAAAAGTGAAATTTTGATTTATGATTATTATTCTGTCCCATTACTTTTGGTCCCTTACCAAGTGGGAGGCACATATGCAAACTGTTGTAATTCCTACACCGTTCACCTGATTTGGATGTAAATACCCTCAAATTAAAGCTGACAGTCTGCAGTTAAAGCACATCTTGTTTGTTTCATTTCAAATCCATTGTGGTGGTGTATAGAGCCAAAAATGTTAGAATTGTGTCGATGTCCCAATATTTATGGACCTGACTGTATATATATTGCACATTCATATCAGTCCCTGCCCACAAGGAGTGTACAATCTGAGGTCCCTATATATATATATATATATTGCACACTCACATCAGTCCCTAAACCTCCAGGGGCGTACAATCTAAGGTCCCTAACTCACATTCATACACACTGTATCTATAGATATGAGAGTTTTGCTCTCCCTTGTGCTCTGGGGAAGCGGTACCTGTCCCATGAAACGTGTAGAGCACGTGTCAGACACAAAGCCAAGGCCATTTCATGTGGCACCTCTCCTGCAGCTGCAGCACCCTCCTTGTTTCCGACCCAACCTTGTCTCAGCAGTAAGCAGCAGAAACGAGGACAGGACTCCTCCACCAAATACTGTGTTTCTCCATGCAGTCACAGAGAGGCTCGTCATTGCCTTCTCCCATCTCAGCAGTCAGCAGTAGAGAGGACAGAACTCCTCCGCCAAGGGGCGGACTGACAACTCATGGGCCTCCGGGCAATAGGGGATCATGGGGCCCCTGTGTCCTTGCCCAAACTCAAAAAAGCCTATGAAAAAGGTACCAGGGGCATCTCATGGGGCCCCCTACTGACCCCGGGCCCTCGGGCAGTGCCCAAGTTTCCAAATGGTCAGTCCGCCCCTGCCTCCGCCCGATACTGCGCTTCCCCATGCAGTCGCAGAGAGGCTTCTCGTTGCCTTCCCCATCTCAGAAGTCAGCAGTAGAGAGGACAGAACTCCTCCGCCAGATACTGCGCTTCCCCATGCAGTCACAGAGAGGCTCCTCATTGCCTTCTCCCATCTCAGCAGCAGAGAGGACAGCAGGGAATCCACTGAATTGTAGGAAAGCGAGTCTCAACCCACTGCTGGACAAGGTGGGTAACAAGGGACTCCACTGCTTATTGGAGAAATCTTGTTTTTCGTGTTTTCTCAGACAGGCAGGTGGGTGGTTTGCAATCAATAAGCTCGGCAATGCAAGCTGTGACAGCTGAGAGAGATGAAACTAAAAGCAGGAGGTGCCATTACCGTTTACAGTTTTCTAAACATGTCAGTCAGGATTATGAGCTATAATAAAGTTCACCGGCATAGAAACAATCATTCAACTTATATTTTATGGCCAAATGTTTGTGAGCGTCTGACCATCACAGCGAGAACTTGTTTTAGTCATCCCATTCCAAATTCATGATTTTAAATATGGAGCTGCCCCCGTCACCACCACCAGAAATAACAGCCTCCACTCTCCTGGGAAGGCTTTCCATAAAATTATGGCGGGTGTCTGAGGAAATGTGTCCCCTTCAACAAAAAGAGCATTTGTGAGGTTAGATACCGACGTTGGAGGAGAAGACCTTGCTTGCAGTCCATGTTTCAATTCATCCCAAAGGTGCTCCGTAGGGTTGAGGTCAGCGGTCTGTGCAGGACACTCAAGTTCCTCCACACCAAACTCACCAAACCATGTCTATGGAGTTGGCTTTGTATGATGGAGTATTAAAGAATAATTCCAAGCATTGGCATGTTTGTGCCCACAATAACCTACGAGGACTTTGCACCCCGCAGGCAGCCCGTCAGCACCAACCATCACAACCAGAACCCTAACAAGCCAATAAACAACGGGCGGGTGGGAAGTTCTCCTTTGCTAATCTTCCTTCCGACTGCACCCCATCTAACAGCCCCCTGTGGCTCCACCCGCGCCTATGTTAACACCACTTAGAACTCCCCATCATATTTTTCTACCAACTAGTATGACTCTCAGCAACCAACCCCTTGAACCCCATGCCGGCCCTTCGTTCATGTTTTCTTCTATTCTGGGCCCTCCTTTACAATAAATCTCCACATTTCATATTTTATATGGCTGAGAGTGGAGGGAACATTCCTGTTTTCCATAGTTTTTTTTTTTTTATTAAACTTCTGCAATAAACCACAACATCACAGAACTGGCGAGGAGCCATCCATTAAGGAGATTAATCGCGTAATCATCATTAAATCAAAGCAATGGAGATGATCGCGGCGCACAGCGCTTAAAAATCTCTGGTGTGGCACAGCTCATTAGAGGCAATATGTTCCAAAACAGCCAATTAATACCGTGACATTAATCTCACACAAATGGGTAATTAGGAGCTGCCTGTTGAGTCAGAACGACCTCACTTCCGTACTGACATGGTGCTAAGCGGCCGCATTTGTCAAAGGGAGACGCCACAGGTTCTCATTAGACTTCTTAAAGTGGAAATTTAGGCAAAAATCCTAACCTCAGCATCTCAATGAATGTATATATATATATATATATATATGATATTCCAGGCATTTTGCTCAAGGTGTATTGCTTCCCAGTGAGTTCAAACCAGCCAGGAAATACTTGTTTCAGGGTTTAAGAAGAAAGTAAAAGTAACTTTATCATTACCCTCACAGGGGTTTCCAACACCACTTCAAAACACAAAATTGTTAGTAAGCCTCCTGGTTTCTTCTTACAGTACCACTGATTGGGCTGCAAGTCTAGGCCTTTGGCCTGGTCCTTCAGACCATCTCTCAGCACCACTGTGCTTACATGCAACTCTGCACCTCTTTCTGTTGCAGCTCCCTGCTGCTCTGGCCTCTCGGCAAGGGGGCCTCCTGTCTCCTGGGTGGACCTCGAACCACTGTCAGACCCTTGGTTTTAAAGACTGTGTATACTTACACACACAGCCTGCTAGTCTCTGGTAAGACATAGGGTTACTGGCTTCTTCCTTCCCAAAGCTCTTCGAAACCGCTGGATTCTAGAACCCAATCCAGGAGTTACAAAATCAAAGACTGAAAGACTAGTTTTCTCCACTTAGAACCGCCATTCTGGAGCCCCTCAGTCTGCATTTGTGAGATCCCTGCTTGCCGTTTACCTCTTTTTTTAACAGTGGCAGGGCCTAGCACTGTTAATATACCCTCACTGGTCACTTTATTAGGTCCACCTTGCTAGTGCCAGGAAAATATCCCCCACACCATGATACTACCACCACCAACCTGAACCGTTGATACAAGGTAGGATGGATCCACCACGCCATAACACCACCACCACCAACCTGAACTGTTGATAGAAGGCAGGATGGATCAACCACACCATGACACCACCACCACCAGCAATACAAGGCAGGGTGGATCCCCCACACCATGTGCCAGAGCCTGGAATCAAACCTGAGCCTTCTGTGGTGAGAGCCAATGTTTCTTCTTGCTGAGCCACCTGGAATGCTGGACAGTGCCTTTGACAATTATCTAGATGATCCTACCTTGACCTTGTTTATCTTGAACTTTGAACTCCTTGCTCCTCCCATGAACTTCCTGATAACAGTCATGTCTCTGCACACCTCAGGTAAGTATGATGCCGTCACCTATGATGAAATGCGTAGGCTGCTGCCACACACACATGCTACCGTATGCGTGACTGGCCAGTGGCCATTTTGGATGTTGGAAAGACCTGTTTTAGTGCCTTTTACCATGTGAGTGCAATTTCTATTTGAATAAATTTTGGGCATTCAATGGTTTTACACTGTGTGGAGAAATCTTTATTACATGTATAATGCCACGAGTTCTGGTCCAACATAACTCGTCTTGGAGCTATTATATACCTCCTCCCTTGGCAAACTTTTTCACTCCCACGGCTTCAATTACCACCTCTATGCCGACGACACCCAAATTTACCTCTCCACCCCCCACCTCACCCCCTCACTCTCCGCCCGCATTGCCCACCTACTGAACGACATATCGGACTGGATGTCACTCCATTTCCTCAAACTTAACGTCTCCAAAACCGAGCTCCTAGTCTTCCCCCCCTCCCCCCCCGCCGATCCTCTCCATCACTACTAACAACGCCACCATCTCTCCCACCCCACACACCAAAGTCCTGGGTGTCACCCTGGACTCCCACCTCTCCTTCCTACCCCACATCCAACTGCTATCTAGATCTTGCAGGCTCCACCTCTGCAACATCTCCAAGATACGCACATTCCTCACCCCAGACACTACTAAACTACTCGTACACTCCCTCATCATCTCACGCCTGGACTACTGCAACTCCCTCCTCACCGGCCTACCCAAACAAACGCTATCCCCACTCCAGTCTATCCTGAACTCAGCGGCCAGACTCATCCACCTCAGCAACTGCTCCACATCTGCCTCCCCCCCTCTGCCAATCCCTTCATTGGCTCCCGATTGCCCAACGCATCAAATTCAAACTGCTAACTCTGACCTACAATGCCGCCCCAAACTACATAACCGACCTGACACCCAAATACTACCCTACCCATGCCCTCCGATCCTCACAGGACCTCCTACTCTCTAGCTCCCTGGTCTCCTCCTCCCACGCCTGATTGCAGGACTTCTCTAGGACTTCCCTGATCTTCTGGAACTCCCTACCCCAAATCCATCAGACTGTCACCTACCCTCCTCACCTTCAGGCGCACCCTGAAAACCCTCCTCTTCAGGGAAGCCCACCCCAACCTCACCTAACAACTAACCTCCTCCACTCCTCCCACCACTCCATCCCCCACAGCCATTTCCTCCTGTACCACTTTCCCTACCCTCCTAGATTGTAAGCTCCAAAGAGCAGGGCCCTCGAACCCCTCATGTATTGTATTGTTACTGTCTTGTATCATGTTCTGTCCTCCTTGCTACTGTACAGCGCTGAGCATACCCTTTGGCGCTATATAAATACTGTATAATAATATACAGGGAGATCGATTTGAGAGGATTATCTGTCATTTCCTTGGGTGTCAAAAGGAGGAGTTTAACTGCCCGCCGCAGTCCCGCTATAAGTCGCTGATCACCGCCATTACTAGTAAAAATTTTAAAAAAAGATCCCAGTATCTGTACCGCCATTTGTAAATGCTATAATTTTCACGTAAACTAATTAATTTACACGTATCGGGATTTTTTTTGTTTAGCAGAGACACGGAGCGGGAGACATTTTGACCTAACAGTGAAGTGGCGAGCGAGCGACCACATATGATTATTGCACCACATCCCTTAAAATTGCAAATATTCAGTAGAGAAGATGGGACTTTCAGGGTGTATGAACATGAATACCAAACATATTAAAAAGTTTTATATCATTTTTATTTCGTATTTTTTTAAAAACAAAAAAAGGAAAAAATACAGAAACAAAAACAATTTCAGTACTAAGAGTGGAACTGGATTATATAATTGTAGTTACTCCCTACATGTTTCGCCCTCACGGGCTTCTTCAGGGGAGATTTTTGAAGAGATTTCAACCGCCGAGGCAGTCTAAAGAAAAATAATTATACGATTACCAAACAACTTTAATATATCCAATACAAAGTATTTAATCAAAAATATGTTTGGGACTCAATGGTTCACCCTGGATGTGAAAGCTCACAGAGCTAAGAGGAGATAATCTATCATTTTGATTTATCGTATTTTCTGGCGTATAAGACGACCCCCTACATTTCCTGTTAAAATATAGGGTTTGAGCTATACTTGCCGTATAAGACTACCCCTCTTCCAACACACACCAAATAAAAAAACATCAGATTTGATTTCAATATGGTATGCTATTTCAGTATGGTATTCCAATGATGGGACACTATTCCTCCCACTGACACCAATGATGGGGCACTATTCCTCCCACTGACACCAACGATGGGGCGCTATTCCTCCCACTGACACCAATGATGGAGCACTATTCCTCCCACTGATACCAATGATGGGGCGCTATTCCTCCCACTGACACCAATGATGGGGCACTATTCCTCCCACTGACACCAACGATGGGGCGCTATTCCTCCCACTGACACCAATGATGGGGCACTATTCCTCCCACTGACACCAACGATGGAGCACTATTCCTCCCACTGATACCAATGATGGGGCACTATTCCTCCCACTGATACCAATGATAGGGCACTATTCCTCCCACTGATACCAATGATGGGGCACTATTCCTCCCACTGACACCAATGATGGGGCACTATTCCTCCCACTGACACCAATGATGGGGCACTATTCCTCCCACTGACACCAATGATGGGGCGCTATTCCTCCCACTGACACCAATGATGGGGCGCTATTCCTCCCACTGACACCAATGATGGGGCACTATTCCTCCCACTGACACCAATGATGGGGCGCTATTCCTCCCACTGACACCAACGATGGGGCACTATTCCTCCCACTGACACCAATGATGGGGCGCTATTCCTCCCACTGACACCAACGACGGGGCACTATTCCTCCCACTGACACCAATGATGGGGCACTATTCCTCCCACTGATACCAATGATGGGGCACTATTCCTCTCACTGATACCAATGATGGGACACTATTCCTCCCAGGAGGGGGGGGGGGCGGCGCCGCCCCTCGAAAAAAGTGCTGCCCTGACACCGGCTCGCCGTATACCAGCGTATAAGACGACCCCCGACTTTTCAGAAGATTTTCATGGGTTGAAAAGTTGTCTTATACGCCGGAAAATACGGTAAATTTATGCTGAAATTTGATTTTTTTTACTGGACATGTTTACTAATTGTATTTTTTTCTCGAAATTGTAATTTTTTTTTTTTTTTGTTTATAGCGCAAAAAAAAATAAAAAAAAAAATGCAGAGGCGATCAAATACCACCAAAAGAAAACTCTATTTGTGGGGGGGGAAAAAAGGACGTAAATTCATTTGGGTGCAGTGTTGCATGACCGCGCAATTGTCAGTTAAAGTAACACAGCGCCGTATTGCAAAAAATGGCCTGGTCAGGTGGGGGGGGGGGGGATACTCTGGAGGGTGAAGGGTTTAAAAAAAAAAAACAAGCCTTTAGAAACCCTTTCAGTAAACCCCGTAATAATAATAAAAAATGTGAAAAAGCGGGTTGATAGAAAACACGCCAATACGTCCCCTTTAGCTCTGCTTCCCAATTGCTAATGACCTAATCCCGTTTATTCCCCGTAGCGGCATCCCACCACCCACCGCACAGAGGTGGTAGCCAAGCGCGTGCCGTCCATACACTCATTTCGCGATATTGTATTTGACAATTTGTTGCCATCGGGATTTTGCTCTATTTCTATATTTTTTAATATGCGCAGCAGCGTGTTGGATCTGCTTGTTAAACAACTGTCTTCAAATTGGATTAGAACCGTCAGGACGCCGCGTCTCCAGAGCTCGGCCTGACTCGGCGAATGACAGAGCGACAGAGCGATTCTGAGCGGGCCGTACAAAGATTTTACTTGTTTTGATGTGCCGGTTGATGCCAAAACTTGCGGCGGGCAAAAAAACTCCCAGCGCAGAGAGCTCATGAAAGGCGATCCTTCTCATTGTTCAGCCCAACAGCTGTGGTGTGCGCAGATATTTATAACCAGAGGCGAAATGTTTTATGGGTCACCTCCCGGGACTAGAATGAGAAGGCTGCAATCTTTTCCGACAAAACGCGCTGAATACTTATCGCGGCGTGCCTAATAAGGAGCGCCGCTACTACGTTATGGCTGCCGCCTGCCATCCGGCTGATTCCTCTTTATGCTGCTTTTTCTGAGATTCCTGTCTACTGCCTTTCATTTTCATTTTTTTTGCAGACAGGGAGACCTCTGTTCACTCTGGGAATTGAGATTCTTCAACCGGGCCAACTTGAACAACTTCACAAAAAATGGCCACTGCCCCCGTCTATAACTGGCTTTTACAGCAAGATGGATGGGCAAAACAGAAAGAAAGTTCCCGGCTCAACTTGCCAACCAGCTTGCTGACAACCAAATAACCTGTCCAACAGTTAGCCACAGAGCCACGTCAAGGCACCCCGATATTCTGTGGTTCTAAATTTTGAGAGCCCCCCCATAATAGAAGCACATGTATTTAATGGATAGACCAAGGGCAGGTCAACCTGAGAAAGCCCACCCCTTCTTAAAGGTACAGGAGTGCGCTGGACACCCAGCTTAGCTTGTAGCACAATGGCATCCAGGGTGTCCAGTGCGCCCCCCCACCAACAATTCAACAGCACAACAAATGGCCACTGCCCCAGTCTATAACTGGCTTTTACAGCACAGAACACATGGACGGGCAACGCACGTTAAAAAAAAAAAAGTTCCCAACACCCCGATGTTCTGTGGTCCTAACTCTACAAATTTTGAGAGCCCCCATAATAGAGGCATGTGTATTTAATGGATAGACCAAGGGCAGGTGAACCTGAGGGAGCCCACTGGACACCCAGCATGTACCACAATGGCAGCCAGGGTGTCCAGTGCGCCCCCTTGACCAACAATTCAACAGCACAAGAAATGGCCACTGCCCCGGTCTATAACTGGCTTTTACAGCACGAAACACATGGACGGGCAAGGCATGTTGTAAAAAAAGAAAGTTCCCGGCTCAACTTGCCAACCAGCTTGCTAATGACCAAATTATGCTGTCCAACAGTATGCATTAAAAACAGGTTTAGTTAGCACACATTTGCAAATACTTACGTAAGCCACGTCACGGCACCCCAATATTTTCTGGTCCTAACGCTACACATTTTGAGAGCTCCCCATAGTAGAGGCACATGGATTTAATGGATAGACCAAGGGCAGATGAACCTGAGGGAGCCCACCCCTCCTTAAAGGTACAGGAGCACACCGGACACCCAGCTTAGCTTGTAGCACAATGGCAGCCAGGGTGTCCAGTGCACCCCCCCCCCCCCACCAACAATTCAACAGCACAACAAATGGCCACTGCCCCAGTTTATAACTGGCTTTTACAGCAAGATGGATGGACAAAAAGAAAGAGAAAGTTCCCGGCTCAGCTTGTCAGCCAGCTTGCTAACAACTGAATTAACCTGTCCAACAGTATGCGTTAAAAACAGGGGCTTAGTTAGCACACATTTCATACAGCAGATCATGTTTATGCAGAAGAATCAATCCTGCTTTACAGTCAATACAAACTGCGGCTTTGTCGCTCTACACACAATCCTTAAGCGCTCGTGAAAAAGACCCAAAAAGGTCGAAAAGTCCATTAAAAGGCCATTTTTCTCATTGCCTCTTCACAGCTGCCAGGCAAGTGTTTTCAGGCAAATGTGTGTGAAATCGCCTCTTTATTGGCCTATGAACATTTGCGGAGGAAATTGTTTTGAAGCTGAGAAGGACGAGATCTCCCTTTCCATCCGCTGTATCCCTGGCACCCTTTTAGAGCGCAAATAATTGGACAAATGCCAGCGATACGCCGGTAGCAGCTTTGGGGAATTACGATGAAATTGCTCTCGATCTTTGGGGAAAATGGTATAAATAGCAGTTACAGGACCCAGCGGGGTAAAGGTTCTCAGGAGCAAAACAAGGCAAAATGATTTCTACTTAACCGCCGTGACCGAAGATCGGAAAGTATGCGCTTTTCCTTCATTTTTCTTAAAATGGCACGTTTACATCAGGCTGCAAACTTGGGAACAGACTTTTCCTTTTGGTTACGCCTTACCAACCACTATGATTTACTGCTCAGGAAACTGGATTTCAACATTTGGCCGTGTCTGGGAATTCTCCGAAGACATCAATGAACTGTCTTTGTAGGTTCTCATTTATCCATGTAATGGTGTGGCTCAGCCTTTCCCAACCTGTTTACCTTCATGAAATAATTTTCAAGTTTCAGAGAACCTCTGCTAAATTTAAATCATTTGGGTCAGAGGGAAGACTGTTCTTTTGGATTGGTGGTCAATGAGAAGACTGTCCCTTAGGTTGGTGGTAATTGGGAAGACTGTCCCTTAGATTGGTGGTAACTGGGAAGACTGTCCCTTAGATTGGTGGTCATTGGGAAGACTGTCCCTTAGTTTGGTGGTCAGTGGGAAGACTGTCCCTTAGATCGGTGGTCAGTGGGAAGACTGTCCCTTAGATCGGTGGTCAGCGGGAAGAATGTCCCTTAGATCGGTGGTCAGCGGGAAGACTGTCCCTTAGATCGGTGGTCAGCGGGAAGACTGTCCCTTAGATCGGTGGTCAGCGGGAAGACTGTCCCTTAGATCGGTGGTCAGCGGGAAGACTGTCCCTTAGATCGGTGGTCAGCGGGAAGAATGTCCCTTAGATCGGTGGTCAGTGGGAAGACTGTCCCTTAGATCGGTGGTCAGCGGGAAGACTGTCCCTTGGATTGGTGGTCATCAGGAAGACTGTCCCTTTTATATCTCTGGTTAGTTAGACTGTCCTTTAGATTGGTGATCAGTGGAAAGACTGCCCCTCAATCGGTGCTCACCAGGAGGGCTGCCCCTTAGATTTCTAGTCAGTGAGAAGCCTTTCCTTTAGATTGGTAGTCAGTGGGAAGACTGTCCCATGGACTGGTGGTTAGTGGGGAAAACTGTCCCTTAGATTGGTGAATAGGGGGAAGACTGTCCCTTAGATTTGTGGTCAGTGGAAAGAACACCCTCCTTACAATATAGACCAGAATGCCACCTATACAGACAGCTAAAAAGAT
Source organism: Staurois parvus (assembly GCF_062004578.1). Classification (NCBI taxonomy): domain Eukaryota; kingdom Metazoa; phylum Chordata; class Amphibia; order Anura; family Ranidae; genus Staurois; species Staurois parvus. The sequence goes on along the minus strand of NW_028321351.1, from coordinate 18,988 downwards.
CATTGGTGTCAAGCTGCTGGCTGAGCCAAGTAGCGTTGGACCCAGAACTATGCAGGAACCCTCAGATGGGTCACTTTGACCCATCAGCTGTCGCAGCATAAGGAACCCCTAACTACCTCTCCCTTTGGCATTTCTAGTGGGCCCCCAGATAGGGTGCTGTACCAGCGATGTAGGGTTCAAGGATGCATCAATCCAAGTGCAGGCTAAGCAGAAAAGTCCTTTTCCAGCTCAAAGTAATTGGATGTGTATGTGGGAGTCTGGTACAGGCGTTCATCTCACTTAGGGGACTTTTTGGAACATTTAATGGTTAAGGGCATCAAAAAAATGGAAAAAGTGGCTTGGAGGGAAAAAGCCTTCCCCTTCTTCGGGGCTTCAGCAGTCAATATTAAGGCTAGGTTCACACTAGTCTGCACTCTACAGGCTGGTTGCAGGTGTGGGAACTGCATTGATTCCCGCAACTACCCTCGGCCACATCACGTTTCTCTAGAGAGACATATTGGGCACCCACACACATCTCATCCCGCAGCACAATCGCCGTGTGGATGTGTTTTGGAAAAGGTGCTTGGAACGCAGGCACAGCAGCCTATTCAAATGAATGGGCTGCCATGCCCACGGAAACACAGGCCGCTAGGCCCGCTCTAATGTGAACCAGGCGTAATAGAATCATAACAGAATTCACTAAGATACCTGGATTTAGGCTTGATGGGGACTAGCATCTCCTGAAAGCACTGATGGCAGATATAAAATGCACAAACTGATGAAGCTGTGCAAGCAATAATACATCAATACACAATTAAAATTTCACAAATTTGTAAGTACCTGAATTCTACCTGATATCTGCTGCTTGGTGTCCCCATACAGCAGAGCAGGAAATGTATTATGGTATGACTCACGGTAATTGTATGAGTCTGTAATTAGGTTGGGTGACTGCAGGTTGGGACTCTATCGCCTCCAACTCTTTCTGGAGGACCATGGAAGTGTCCAGAAGCCAGTCCGTAGAAAGGGGTGGAGACCTAAAGCTGCATGTTTATGGGAGTCTAACCAATCCCAGGCTTGGAGGCTCTGGTAGTGTGGTGAGGCTAACCCATAAACATGGGAGAGTCAGGCTAGTGGAGCAGTCGGGTGGAAGATGGAGTGCTGAGGAGGCTGTCGGTGACCTGGGAGTGGTCCCCTAGGTCTAGGGGGGGCTGGTCTCCAGGTTGTACTGGAGCTGGCTCAAGAAGATTAATTTGGCATCACGTCATGAACAGGACCAAGGCCTGGGAGCAGTGGAAGCAAGGAGGACAGAGTGAGTACATCGGCACACCCAGGGATCTAAAAGGGGAGAGACTGCCACATGTTGCAAGCCTTCAAAGGACAGCGCTGGGCTTAATCCTTTATCCTTGCCCTGGGAGATCTTCAGAGCAGCCAGGAGGACTGGTAGTATCTGCAGGCTGTGGAGTTGGGGGCAGTTCTACAGGGGAGAGGAGACATCTATGCATGTAGTTTGCAACAATCTGTGCTAACTTTCAGAGGGGCTAAGAGACTAGCTTCTTGTGCTGCTTCTACTACACTTATCCTGAGCTCTGCAGTACAGGGACTGCAAGAGATTGATACAAAGTCAAATTCAGGTACCTATGTGGCTTTCATTAAAAAATACATTTATTTATGTATTTATGAATACTGAGCTGCATTCATTTTTACAATTTTATCTGCTTTCACTTCAGCTTTTTACCTGCAGATCCAATCCAGGTGAGATTCTACTGAACGACCGCATTTGAAGGGTGAAGTCAACTCTTTTGACTTTTGGCCCCCCAACAGAACCCGTTTGTTTATGCCAATGGGGAGAGAAATCAAAAAGAACCGAAATGATAAAATCCACCAGCCAATGCCCATGAAAATAGATGGCACAGGCACGAGCGCGTACACAATCGCTGATTAAATTGCGCATTTCAGGGAGGCGGCGGAACACTCGCACATCTGTCTTCCTAAATGATTCTCATTAGGCAGCTGTAATTATGCAATGCATACAAATTTTTCAGAGGACGTATTTTATATATGCGCGCGATGGATGTGGCAATTAGGCATGTAAATATTGATCTAGAGAGTTATGGCGTTAATCGTATTAAAACGGAGGCGGCATTGGTGTCAGTGGCAAATTAACCCTTCGGGATGCCCGGGATAGGGATTGTCTTCCTTAGCATAGCAATGTTTGTGTATCCGAGGCGCTTATCCCGGCGGTATGCAAGACAAGCATCCGTCGCAGCATCCATCTGATTGTGATATCGGAGACTCGTAAGTCTCTTCCCTTCTGGGCTCCTGGGTAAGGAACAGCTATAAAAAGCCAGATGAAGATTCCCCGCACCGCCACGGATACCCGCGTGGAACGGCGTTGGCTCATGTCAGCAAATCCTTTTAAACTGATGCGCCTTGTAAATAATAAGTGAGCGATCCCCCTTTGAAACTGTTAAATTTTGTCAAGTTTAAAGCGCATTATTCCAGTGTTATGCAGCTTGGCAAGCAGATGGTGGAGCATAAATATTGAATACAAGACAGTGACGGACAAGGAAGGAGGCGGGAGACGTGAGCTTGCAGCAAAAGAGAACCCGAGCGCGCGGGGCTTCTGAAAGTGTGATGCCGGCAGATTGCACAAAGAGATGAATGGCTATGGCATGAAATGGCCACTTAGCCAACGCACACTTGGTGATTTGAAATCCATATTTGTGGGATCTGGGCAACCATATGGATGGATCACTAGATGTATATGGAAATAAAGTGGAAGGGAAATCAAAAGGTGAAGAATTGCTACCTCCTTATAGAAGGCATCTAGAAATGTTAATTGTGCCTAAGCCGTATGCTGGAAAATCTAAGAGGAGCGAAAAACGAGCGCCATCTGGGTGTAATAGTTTAAAAACCAGTTTAATGGATAAAAACTATATCACTCAGAAAAGTAGGGTTATCTTTAGGAATGGGTAACAAGAGGATGGTCATCAGTAAAGGTCTCGGACCGCAATGGTTTTGGCTGTGAGCTGGCTTGCAGGCTGTTCTGGAGGCTCCCAGGGCTTCCTGGTCAGCGTGGAACACAGCCGAAGGCAGAAGTGACGTAAATGACCGGAACTGACGACCAAAGATGGCCCACACATCAAGAGATGCTGAAATATAAATACACGTATCTTGACGTGTGGGCCATCTCTGATTTTCTGACAGTCATCTCCTGCTCTTACATCAAGCTGCCTCATAATGGACATCAGAGACCTTACAATGTCATGGACTTCATTGCCTTTCATAATATCCTTGTTTGTTGACACCTAGTAGCGCTCAATTGTTTCCGTTCTGTTACGCTGGAAAATCTGCATTTGGCTTCTCAAAAAAAGTAGCACTGCCCTTCCTGGTATACAAGTCTGCCTAGGCACTCCTGTCTTGTAACCTCCTATTTGTATATCTGCAGTGTGAGATCTAAGGCGCTGCTGCCTCTGGCTGCTAGTCTCAGGAGATTTAAAGTGAGATTTGGTGATTTCACTACTGTGCTGCTCATTCCCCTTGCTGGAGGCTCTGTCATAAGGAAGCAAAGCCCTGCTCCATTAGCTTCTTTCCCTGCCACTGTGGTGGCAAAACCCAGAAACGGTGTAATGGACATTGCTTCCAGGTTCTTACCAGGTAGGTATATTTGTTGGTCTCCCTACCCACTACCCACTACCCACCTGCACCTGCCATGCTACTCCTGGGTCCACAGATAGGAGTGTGAAGCCCAGGAAATATGGGGGAGGCACATGTGGTGGTGATGTCAGTACTGTGCTGTTTACTGTTCTCCTTGCTGGAGGCTATGTCATGAGGAAGAAAAGCCCTGCTCTATAAACTTCTTCACTGGCCACAAAGCCTAGAAGTGATGTAATGCACGTTGCTTCTGGGTTCTTAACAGACAGGTACATTTGCTGGTCTCCGTTCCTCTCCTCTACTCAGCGGCATCTGCCATGCTGCTCCCGGGTTTACAGATAGGAGTGTGAAGCCCAGGAAACATGGGAGAGGCAGGTATGGGGGTGATGTCACTACTGTGCGGCTCACTGTTCTCCTTGCTGGAGGCTCTGTCATAAGGAAGCAAAGCCCTGCTGCATTATACTTTTCCCCGGCCACTGCATTGCAAAACCCAGATGTGATGTAATGCACATTGCTTTCAGGTTCTTAACAGGTAGGTAAGTTTGCTGGTCTCCCTCCCCTCTATCCAGCGGCACCTGCTATGATGCTCCCGGATCCACAGATGGGAGTGTTAAGCCCAGAAAACATGGGGGAGGTGCATGCATGAGTGATATCACTACTGTGCTGCTCATTGTTCTCCTTGCTGGAGGCTCTGCCACAAGGATGCAAAGCCCTGCTCCATTAGCTTCCTTCCCGGTCACTGTGGTGGCAAAACCCAGAAATGATGTAATGCACATTGTTTCCAGGTCCTTACCAGATAGGAGTGTGAAGCCCAGGAAACATGGGAAAGGCAGGTATGGGGGGTGTCATCACTACTGTGCTGGTCACTGTTCTTCTTGCTGGAAGCTCTGTCATGAGGAAGCAAAGCCCTGCTCCATTAGCTTCTTCCCCGGCCACTGTGGTGGCAAAACCCAGAAGTGATGTAATGCAAATGCTTCTGGGTTCTTAACAGGTATGTAAGTTTGCTGGTCTCCCTCCCCTCTACCCAGCGGCACCTGCTATGCTGCTCCCTGGTCCACAGATGGGAGTATGAGGCCCAGGAAACATGGGGAAGGCGTTTGCAGGGATAATATCACTACTATACTACTCACTTTTCTCCTTGCTGGAGGCTTTGTCACAAGGAAGCAAAGCCCTGCTCCATTAGCTTTTTCCCCAGCCGCAAAACCTAGAAGTGATGTAATGCGTATTGCTTTTGGGTTGTTACCAGGTAGGCATGTTTGCTGGTCTCCCTTCCCTCTACTTAGCGGCACCCACCATACCGTTCCCAGGTCCGCAGATGGGAGTGTGCAGCCCAAGAAACATAGTGAAGACACATGTTGGATGGTGAATGTCCCAAGGGTGTGTGGCGGCTGTACAGCTTTAACCTAACAGCAGTCAGCTTCTCAGATTTACCCACATTCCAGGCTGCTATAGTAACCAGGAGTGTGTGTCTGTTGCCCTAGGCAACAAAAACATTGGGAGCCCCCCCACCCCCTCCAAAAAAGGGAGATTGAAAGAGAAAAAAAAGCAGCTGGCCATTCCTGGAGCCACAGAGAGATGCGTTCTTCCAGCGCTCAACGTCACCTGTCTTCAATAAAATCAGCCAGCCATCCCCGGTGTTGCCCCTTGTGCGGGATCGAGAGTCAGCCTGTACCTACACCCTCCAGAAAGCCCGCAGCCTCTCTCCGATCCCAAGGCGGGGCTCAGGCAGTGCCTCACCTGGTCCTCATCTTCTGTCCCTTGCCACGTGAGTCCCTTCTTTCAATGGGCGGTGCCGCCCCCCTGAAAAATGCCGCCCAAGGCAAACGGCTTGTTTGCCTCACGGTAAATATGCCCCTGAATGGACCACACGTGTAAAGTGGTCCTTTGGGCTTCCAACCAGCATTGAGCAGAAACCCTTCAAGTGTATCTCCGGTTCTGTGTGACCCCATTGGGGAGCGTTCCCCTGTTTCCTGTCCTGATTATTATTATTATTATACAGTATTTATAAAGCGCCAATAGTTCGCTCAGCGCTGTACATTACAAAGGGGGACAGAACATGTGACAGAACAATACCAATACAATGCAAAACATGAGGGGATCGAGGGCCCTGCTCCTTGGAGCTTACAATCTAGGAGGGAGGGGATGGTGGCACAGGAGGAGATAGCTGTGGGGGATGGAGTGGTAGGAAGAGTGGAGGAGGTTGGCAAGTTAGCAGGGGGTGGGGTAGGCTTCACTGAAGAGATGGGTTTTCAGGGTGTGCCTAAAGGAGAGGAGAGTAGGTGATAATCTGATGGGTTGGGGCAGGGAGTGCCAGAGGATGGGTGACACCCTGGAGAAATCCTGGAGGTGGGCATGGGAGGAGACCAGGGAACTAGAGAGAAGGAGGTCTTGTGAGGAGCGGATTGTGCGTGTTGGGTGGTACTTGGATATTAGGTCGGTGATGTAATTTGGGGCAGTATGGTGGACGGCTTTGTACGTCAGTGTTAGGATTTTGATCCGTTGCGCAATCGGAAGCCAGTGGAGGGATTGGCAGAGGGGGGTGGCGGAAATGGAGCGGTTGGTAAGGTGAATGAGTCTGGCTGCCGTATTCAGGATCAACTGAAGCGGGGATAGCCTGTGGCAAGACAGGCCAGTGAGGAGGGAACGTAAGTCAAAACAGGGTAAGTGAGCGCAACTTCATAAAAAGCAGCTAGCATAAAAGGCAATCCTCAACACCTCAGTAACAAGAAATAATAGAAGAGTGTGCAGCGCTAAAAAAAACACTGTAACAAGACAAACCAAACTGCATACAATCAACCATACAATGGCCAACCTGGCATGCTCACACAGTGGCAAAAACACATATTCCACAGAGCGACACTAGTGACGAGCCAACAAACTGAAGGAAATGGTGGCCGGCGCTCCATGCATCCAACTCGCCGCCGAAAAAATCCAGTGCAATCACGCGCAATCTGAGCGTTGCATGCACATCCGTGGCAACATCAGGGTCCATCCAGCGGCCAAGGCAGCACCCGGTGTCAATGTGTTGTACGCTGAAGACTCAATCAGTAATCAGCAGATTCCCCCCCCCACATATCCACATACAATCAATGATTGTCCTTAGCACAGGAACAATGTCAAGCAGCATCTGGTTCCCTACTGGGGATAGACAGACCCGCCAACCATCCAGTTGTACAGTCCTAGCTGATCCCGCTTTGCATCGATCATGTCACCGTTGGAAAATGGCACAAAACCTGCATTTGCATTGGTGATAAATATTTCATTTGCCTCGTCTAACCTTGCTGAATCCATTTGTAGCAGAAAGTGAAATGGATCATTCGCCGCCCAAGCACACAAAAGCCTGGATACTCTTTTATTGAGCAAACAAAAGTATTGATTGAGAACGGAAAGGTCAGGATGAAAGGGAAGAAGACGCAGCGGCAGAACGGGGGCAGCCCCCAAGCAAAGTGCCCCAGAGCTTAACTAAGATCAATCACGCTGCGCTCTTCGCGGAGAGAGTGATTTCAATGTCATGATCAGTAAGAGAAAGTAGAGCTCTGACCTGCTTCAATTATTCTGCTATTTTTATACTGTTAGACGGAACTCGGAGCTCTGCATTCCAGGCCTTGCTAACATAATGGCGACTTATCCAAACTTCTCGAGAAAATAAAACGTAATACAAGCAGAATTGTAGGGAGATAAGATCCTCGTCTCATCCAGTTTTACAGAAGATCCAGTCTAATAGAAGGATTCCAGGTATGGCATTTTTTTTAAACATGGGTACATCGGTCCTGTGGTAGGCACTGCTACAGTTGTGACCAAAATTATTCAACCCCCACTGAAATTGAGTGTTTTGGCCAGTTTGACATTGCTTTTGATCATTCAGTCATCTTGCTTACATTTACATTAAAGAGGCACTTGTAGGTCAGACAAATATAACATAACAGTTATAATGAAATAACCACAAATGTCTTTTCTGTGCTCACAGCATTATCAGTTTTATTCAACCCCCAAGTGACATTCAATCTTAGTACTTAGTACAGCATCCTTTTACAGTTATAACAGCTTTTAAACGTGAAGCATAGCTTGACACAAGTGTCTTGCAGCGATCTACGGGTATCTTCGCCCATTCTTCATGGGCAAAGGCCTCCAGTTCAGTCACATTCTTAGGCTTGCGCACTGCAACTGCTTTCTTTAAGTCCCACCAGAGGTTCTCAATCGGATTTAAGTCTGGTGACTGCGATGGCCACTCCAAAATGTTCCAGCCTTTCCTCTGCAACCATGCTCTAGTGGACTTGGAGGTATGCTTGGGATCATTGTCCTGTTGAAAGGTCCAACGTCTCCCAAGCCTCAGGTGTGTGACGGACTGCATCACGTTTCCATCCAATATCTCCTGGTACTGAAGAGAATTCATGGTACCTTGCACACGCTGAAGCTTCCCTGTACCTGCAGAAGCAAAACAGCCCCAAAGCATGATTGACCCTCCACCATGCTTCACAGTAGGCAAGGTGTTCTTTTCATCAAAGGCCTTGTTCTTCCTCCTCCAAACATAGCGTTGATCCATGGGCCCAAACAGTTCTAATTTTGTTTCATCAGTCCACAGAACACTATCCCACAACTTTTGTGGTTTGTCCACATGGCTTTTGGCATACTCTTCTTATTCTTTGGAGACAGCAAGGGGGTACGCCTGGGAGTTCTGGCACGGAGGCCTTCATTACGCAGTGTGCGTCTTATTGTCTGGGCTGAAACTTCTGTACCCACATCTGACAAATCTTTTCTCAGTTCCTCAGCAGTCACACGGGGACTTCTCTCCACTCTACGCTTCAGGTAGCGCACAGCAGTCGAAGTCAGCATCTTCTTTCTGCCACGACCAGGTAGCGTTTCAACAGTGCCCTTTGCCTTGAATTTGCGAATGATGCTTCCTAAGGTGTCTCTTGGTATGTTTAACATCTTTGCAATCTTCTTATAGCCATTGCCCTTCCTGTGAAGAGAAATCACCTCTTCTCTTGTCTTCCTGGACCATTCTCTTGCCTTCACCATGTTTGTAACCACACCAGTAAATGTCTAGAAGGAGCTGAGTATCACAGTCATTTTAAAGCTGCCTAATTGGTGCTTATTATGCTTGATTGCTGCTCGGTGACATCCACAGGTGTTTTCAATACCTGATGGAAAGCACCTGTATGAACCTCTGTTCTTCAGAGTGGTAGTCTTTAAGGGGTTGAATAATTGTGGCAATGAAGAAACCACATAAGAACCATTTACTACTGTATTACATAAACAATTGATGTCATTTTAGTTGCATTTGGGTAGTTACAACGTCCTTGTAGGATTTGATTCTGAATACAATTCCAAATGTACACTATAGTCCCTAAACCCCTTTACAGCATTGGGGGTTGAATAATTTTGGTCACAACTGTACTCCGGTGATCTCCATTAGCTTCAAGGTGGGGCCATGATGTCACATTACCCACCTCATCCAACCAGAGAATGGTTTACATTCATTGGGAAAATGCAACGCATTCTCTGAATGGAGCTCAAGCCAAGCAGCTGACCTTCAGTTATTATTATTATTATTATTATTATTATTATTATACAGTATTTATAAAGCGCCAATAGTTGGCTCAGCACTGTACATTACAAAGGGGGACAGAACATGTGACAGAACAATACCAATACAATGCAAAACATGAGGGGATCGAGGGCCCTGCTCTTTGGAGCTTACAATCTAGGAGGGAGGGGATGGTGGTACAGGAGGAGATGGCTGTGGGGGATGGAGTGGTAGGAAGAGTGGAGGAGGTCGGTCAAGTTAGCAGGGGTTGGGGTAGGCTTCCCTGAAGAGATGGGTTTTCAGGGTGCGCCTAAAGGAGAGGAGAGTAGGTGATAATCTGATGGGTTGGGGTAGGGAGTTCCAGAGGATGGGTGACACCCTGGAGAAGTCCTGGAGGCGGGCATGGGAAGAGGAGACTAGGGAACTAGAGAGAAGGAGGTCTTGTGAGGAGCGGAGTGTGCGTGTTGGGTTTGTACTTGGATATTAGGTCAGTGATGTAGTTCGGGGCAGTATGGTGGACAGCTTTGTACGTCAGTGTTAGGATTTTGAATTTGATCCGTTGCGCAATCGGAAGCCAGTGGAGGGATTGGCAGAGGGGGGTGGAGGACACTGAGTGGAGGCCAGTGGAGGGATTGGCAGAGGGGGGTGGAGGACACTGAGTGGAGGCCAGTGGAGGGATTGGCAGAGGGGGGTGGCGGAGATGGAGCAGTTGGAAAGGTGAATGAGTCTGGCAGCCGTATTCAGGATGGACTGAAGCGGGGATAGCCAGCGGCGAGGCAGGCCAGTGAGGAGGGAGTTGCAGTAGTCGAGTCGTGATATGATGAGGGAGTGGATGATAATAATAATAATAATATCACTAAAGGGATCACCACCAGCAGGGAGAACAGTTTTTATAAAGCAGGAGGGAAGCAGGGGCGGACTGACCATTTGGGCACTCGGGCACTTGGTCAGTAGGGGGCCCCATGAGATGCCTCTGGTACCTTTCATAGGCTTTTTTGGGTGTGGTTTGAGTGTGAGAAAGGACACAGGGGCCCCATAATCCCCTATTGCCCGGGGGCCCCATGAGTTGTCAGTCTGCCCCTGGAGGGCAGCTGCTCAGAATGGGACCCAGAAGCTAGTGGAGTAGTGGTGGTGCCTACTACAAGGATTTCCAGCTTCTAGAGGAATCCCACAGGAATCCCACAGCCATGGTATGTAGCACCACTCTGACACCCCATAATCAGGATAGCACCTCCAAAGGCAGGGACGGGCTAGCATTTCACCCCAGGACCAAGTCCATGACTAGGTGGACCGAGAAAGGAAATTGGGTGCCAGGTGAGGGTTAGGGGTCCTAGATTCCGCAGCAGATCACTTACAGACTCTCTAGATCAATGTTCAGCTTCAGTGTCAGAACCTTTAAGCTGACCCAGCAACACTGTAAGTAAGTTCCCAGTGCAACCTCCAGGCCCTTCTGAGAGACCAACCTTCTTCATGGCTCTTTCCAGCAAGGGGCCTCCCCTGAGTCTACTCCACGGGACAGATTCCTCCAGATCAGCCAGGACAGCTTCAGGACACGTTAGGCCCCCAAAAAACAAGAAAAAGACAAAGGGCACACAAGCCTTGTGCATTACCTCGACACAAGTCATTCATTAATACACAAGGGGGATATGATCTCCATGTATAATACATAAGGGGGGGGGATATGATCTCCATGTATAATACATAAGGGGGGGGGATATGATCTCCATGTATAATACATAAGGGGGGGATATGATCTCCATGTATAATACATAAGGGGGGGGGGGGATATGATCTCCATGTATAATACATAAGGGGGATATGATCTCCATGTATAATACATAAGGGGGGGATATGATCTCCATGTATAATACATAAGGGGGGATATGATCTCCATGTATAATACATAAGGGGGGGATATGATCTCCATGTATAATACATAAGGGGGATATGATCTCCATGTATAATACATAAGGGGGGATATGATCTCCATGTATAATACATAAGGGGGGATATGATCTCCATGTATAATACATAAGGGGGATATGATCTCCATGTATAATGCATAAGGGGGGATATGATCTCCATGTATAATACATAAGGGGGGATATGATCTCCATGTATAATACATAAGGGGGGGGATATGATCTCCATGTGTAATACATAAGGGGGATATGATCTCCATGTATAATACATAAGGGGGGATACGATCTCCATGTATAATACATAAGGGGGATATGATCTCCATGTATAATACATAAGGGGGGATACGATCTCCATGTATAATACATAAGGGGGGGAATGATCACCATGTATAATACATAAGGGGGGATATGATCTCCATGTATAATACATAAGGGGGGATATGATCTCCATGTATAATACATAAGGGGGGATATGATCTCCATGTATAATACAAAAGGGGGGATGTGATCTCCATGTATAATACATAAGGGGGGATATGATCTCCATGTATAATACATAAGGGGGGGGGATATGATCTCCATGTATAATACATAAGGGGGGGATATGATCTCCATGTATAATACATAAGGGGGGATATGATCTCCATGTATAATACATAAGGGGGGGATATGATCTCCATGTATAATACATAAGGGGGGGATATGATCTCCATGTATAATACATAAGGGGGGGATATGATCTCCATGTATAATACATAAGGGGGGATATGATCTCCATGTATAAATACATCAGTGGCTCATATAGTGAACTCGGTGTAGTTATTCCCCCTGAGGTCATCACAGAGGACAAGGGGGCGCTCTTTACATCTGGAGGAAAAGAAATGTAACCTCCAAACACGGAAAGGTTTCTTCACAGTAAGAGCTGTGAGAATGTGGAATAGACTCCCTCAAGAGTTGGTTGTGGCCAGCTCAGTGGATTGCTGTAGGAAAGTCCTGGATTCTTTCTTGGATACACAGAATATAACTGGATATAACATTTATAGGGAAAGGTGATCCAGGGAATATCCAATTTTCTCTCGGGGGGGATCAGGAAGGATTTTTTTCCCCCTGCAGGAGCAAATTGGATCGTGCTTTTCTGGATTTTTTGCCTTCCTCTGGGTCAACTGTGGGTGTAGGATTATAACTTTTTTTTTTTTCTTTAACTGGATGGACTTTTGTCTTTTTTCAGCCAGACTAACTATGTAACTGGTGCTGTCCAACCCGCACTGGAAAACATGTATTGGGCGGTGAAAGTCATGATTTGATTGGTTACGGAAAGCTCTGATTTGAGGTGCTTTGATCAACAAAGACAGTCTCAAGCTGAACATTCGGCACCGTCGTTCATAAGCATCCCCGGCTTTGTCTCCCTCCGCGATATCAAAGATCCTCATATAAGAAAAAAAAAATATGCGTGCAATCAAGACTAATTTCCAATTAAAATACTTTGTTGTGATGAAAGAAAATTAATTTAAATGTTAGCTCGGGGAAGGGTAAAGAATGAGTAGTGTCATGTTTTATTTCTTACAGCTCTTGAACTGCTGCTTGAATCCTCGGGTGGAAAGGGTTGGCGTACAGATAATATAATTAAAACACTGTAATGGCAATTTTAAATATACATGACAGATGTTTATTGAATCGTCGTCTCCAGCCCCGGCGATGGTTCCCTCTTCTCTTCTGTGGGATGAGAAGGGGAGAAGACCCGGGTGTATCTATCTGTATCTATCTGTGTCTATCTGTGTCTATCTGTGTCTATCTGTGTCTATCTGTGTCTATCTGTGTCTATCTGTGTCTATCTGTGTCTATCTGTATCCATCTGTATCCATCTGTATCTATCTGTATCTATCTGTATCTATCTGTGTCTATCTGTGTCTATCTGTGTCTATCTGTATCTATCTGTATCTATCTGTGTCTATCTGTGTCTATCTGTGTCTATCTGTATCCATCTGTGTCTATCTGTATTTATCTGTGTCTATCTGTGTCTATCTGTGTCTATCTGTGTCTATCTGTGTCTATCTGTATCTATCTGTGTCTATCTGTGTCTATCTGTGTCTATCTGTGTCTATCTGTATCCATCTGTATCTATCTGTATCTATCTGTATCTATCTGTGTCTATCTGTATCTATCTGTGTCTATCTGTGTCTATCTGTATCTATCTGTATCCATCTGTGTCTATCTGTGTCTATCTGTGTCTATCTGTATCCATCTGTGTCTATCTGTATTTATCTGTATCTATCTGTATCCATCTGTATCTATCTGTATCCATCTGTATCTATCTGTATCCATCTGTATCTATCTGTATCTATCTGTATCTATCTGTATTTATCTGTATCTATCTGTGTCTATCTGTATCTATCTGTATTTATCTGTGTGCCGGCGGATTCTACTGACCAAGGAAGAAAATCTTAGAGTGGTCGTCCCCTGAGTGCTGATGTTCAGGAATAACGCGCTCTTTGTTTTTGCAGCGCAAAGCAACCAGAATACTGGTGCTGAAGGCCACATAGTTTGCTGGGTTAACCACTTCAAGTCTGGACACTCCCCCCCCCCCTTCCAGTCCAGACACTTTCCCCCACTTCTAGTCCAGACGCTTTCCCCCCCTTCCAGTCCGGATGCTTTCCCCCCCTTCCAGTCCGGACGCTTTCCCCCCCTTCCAGTCCGGACACTTTTCCCCCCCTTCCAGTCCGGACGCTTTCCCCCCCTTCCAGTCCGGACGCTTTCCCCCCCTTCCAGTCCAGACGCTTTCCCCCCCTTCCAGTCTGGACGCTTTCCCCCCTTCCAGTCCGGACACTTTCCCCCCCTTCCAGTCTGGACGCTTTCCCCCCCTTCCAGTCCAGATGCTTTTTCCCCCCCTCCAGTCCGGACACTTCCCCCACTTCCAGTCCGGACGCTTTCCCCCCCCCCTTCCAGTCCAGACACTCCCCCCCCCCCTTCCAGTCCGGACACTTTCACCCCCTTTCTGAAACTTCCAGAGTTCCTTCTCTTAGAATCCCTGCCAGAACTTCCAACTGTACTTGGCCGTATGGCTGTCCACCATACTGCCCCGAACTACATCACTGACCTAATATCCAAGTACCGCCCAACACGCACACTCCGCTCCTCACAAGACCTCCTTCTCTCTAGTTCCCTGGTCTCCTCTTCCCATGCCCGCCTCCAGGACTTCTCCAGGGTGTCACCCATCCTCTGGAACTCCCTGCCCCAACCCATCAGATTATCACCTACTCTCCTCTCCTTTAGGCGCACCCTGAAAACCCATCTCTTCAGGGAAGCCTACCCCACCCCCTGCTAACTTGCCGACCTCCTCCACTCTTCCTACCACTCCATCCCCCACAGCTATCTACTCCTGTACCACCATCCCCTCCCTCCTAGATTGTAAGCTCCAAGGAGCAGGGCCCTCGATCCCCTCATGTATCACATTGTATTGGTATTGTTCTGTCACATGTTCTGTCCCCCTTTGTAATGTACAGCGCTGAGCCAACTATCGGCGCTTTATAAATACTGTATAATAATAATAAAATAATAATAACTGTACTTATAGAATCCCTGCCAGGACTGCCATAGTTCCTTCTCTTAGAATACCTGCAATGACACCAATGATGGGGCACAATTTTTCCTAATGACACCAACAATGGGGCCCATTGACCCCAATGACGGGGCACAATTCCTCATAATGACACTAACAATGGGGCCCAATGACCCCAATGACGGGGCACAATTCCTCATAATGACACCAACAATGGGGCACAATTCCTTCCACTGAAACCAATGATGGGGCACAATTCCTCCTAATGACACCAAGAATGGGGCCCAATGACCCCAATGACGGGGCACAATTCCTCATAATGACACCAACAATGGGGCACAATTCCTTCCACTGAAACCAATGATGGGGCACAATTCCTCCTAATGACACCAAGAATGGGGCCCAATGACCCCACTGATGGGGCACAATTCCTCCCACTGACACTAAAGATAGGGCATTGTTTTTTCCTGACTGACATCGAAACCTTTTCTACTCCTACTGGCCACAGTCCAGCCCCCCTACAGTCTGAAGGACAGTAAACGGGCCCTTTTGTCTAGAAAGTTTGGAGACCCCCGCTTTATGCTCTGAAATGGTGTCATGGTAGGAGAGCGCTGCAGAGGAGACTTCTCCATTGTAGGGAAGCTGCGGCCGTATTTTTAGATGCGACTGAAGAGGTCACTTTAACGCGCCCAAGTCTCCACGTCCACCCGTCCATGTTACGTCCTCGCGTTCCGCTCATTCTTCGTCTGTAAACAACAATTTGATTTGTCTCCCGCAGACGCGGCGCGGGGTATAATTTGGCCGCACACCTTTAATAGCGCCATCAGCCTGGAGATAATTTCATCAGGCCGGATCATAGAATACGCCGCTGAATACGGTGATAATGAGAGGCAGTTTTATGAGTGTGTGTGGGAAGAAGGAGAACTATGAGATCTGATCGGGGGCGTTCGGGTGGAAATGCAGTCCTTAATGACCACATGCCGAACCTTCATAATGGAGAAGAGAACAGTACGGGGGATGGTAATGGAAAAACGGATATTTTAACCCTTGTGTGACCCCAGTACTATTATATTAGTCCAAATGTAACGTGCTCAGCGCTTCTTTGTGTCAGAAAATAGGTGCAGGTGCCCCACCCCCCCCTTCTGAGTAACTGCTTGTCTCCATCCCCTGCCCACCTTCAAGATCCTTTGGCAAAATTAGACCCTCCAGAATCAATAGACCCTCCCCCTGGCAACAATAGCCCCTCCCAACAACAATAGACCCTCAGCACCAGTAGATCCCCCCCAGCAACAATAAATCCTATCCGGCAACAATAAATTGCACCCATCAACAATAGATCCCCTATGTAAGAATACAGTCGATCCCCCCCAGTGGACAGCATCAATAGACCTCTCCAGCAACATATTATCATCCAGTTACAGCAAATCCCCCAGTAGCCAGCATCTATAGACCCTCCAGCAGCCAGCTACAATAGACCGTTCCCTCAAAAGAAGATCCCTTCCAGCAACCTTTGACCCCCTAGCAAGAAAAGATTCCACCAGAAAAAATTGATACCCCACCAGCAACAATAGACCTCTCCAGCAACATAGTATCACCCAGTTACAACAGATCCCCCAGTAGCCAGCATCTATAGACCCTCCAGCAGCCAGCTACAATAGACCGTTCCCTCAAAAGAAGATCCCTTCCAGCAACCTTTGACCCCCCTAGCAAGAAAAGATTCCACCAGAAAAAATTGATACCCCACCAGCAACAATAGACCTCTCCAGCAACATAGTATCACCCAGTTACAACAGATCCCCCAGTAGCCAGCATCAATAGACCCTCCAGCAGCCAGCTACAATAGACCGTTCCCTCAAAAGAAGATCCCTTCCAGCAACTTTTGACCCCCTAGCAAGAAAATATTCCACCAGAAAAAATAGATCCCCCACCAGCAACAATAGACCTCTCCAGCAACATAGTATCACCCAGTTATAACAGATCCCCAAGCAGCCAGCTACAATAGACCGCTCCCTCAACAGAAAATCCCTTCTGGAAACTATTGACCCCCTAACAAGATTCCACCAGCAAAAATAAATTCCCCTCCAGTAACAATAGAACTCTCCAGAAACAAATGATCCCCCAGTTACAACAGATCCCCCAGTAGCCAGCATCAATAGACCCTCCAGCACCCCATTCAGTACTGGAGGTGCCAGAACTGCGATCCCACTGACCCCCCCCCCCCCCTGGGAAATGCATCTACAGAAAGGATTAGGGCTAGACTTAGAGGGGGGTGAAGGTTAGAGTTACAGGGGGGAGTTAGGGAAATATGAAACCCAAAACCAAAAATGTCTCATAATGCAGCTTACCAATCATTAGGTGTGGCGGCTGCATTAGTTTTCGTTACTTAGTCCTCCCCCACCTCTGTTTTCACCTGGTGACCCGGGCAGTAACACTCCTCCTGTATTAGAGTGCCCCCACTCTGGAGGAAGGAGCACAGGGGACACCTTTGGACAGCAGCGTTGTCAGTCTGGGGGGGGGGGGGATGAGTTAGATGTATTAGCAGATTTAGATACACTAACAAATCGAAGCCAAATATGTTAGATTACATATTATATGTTACATCTGCTTGTTTTGTTGAAAACACAACAGACTTACTGGCTGGATCACAAGATAAAAATAATGAAAAGGAGGCCTAAAAGAAAACAAATGCCGGCATCACAGCGAAGAATTGGTGAGTTGCAGTATAATGTTTGATTTTCCGTTTAAAGTGGTATTAAACATTCTGCTTTAAAAAAAAATGTCTATACTTACCTGCTCTGTTTGTGTTGCACAGAGCAGCCCAGATCCTCCTCTTCTCAGGGTCCCCTGTCGGTGCACGTGGCTCCACCCCTTTGACCAGTGCCCCCAATAGCTAAGCCACCTGCTATGGGGGCACTGGTGGGTGCTCTCTCCTGTGCCCGGCTCTATTCATCCAAAAGAAACATAGAGCCGTGGCTCGGCCCCAACCCTTCCCTCTTTTCTCATTGGCTCACTGGCTGTGATTGGCCAATGGCTCCTGCTGCTGTCTCAGCCAATGAGAATAAGGAGAGGAAAAAAACCATAGCACAGAGCCAAAGGTGGTAGTTCAGGGGGTACCACCAGTCTTCCTGTACAGGGCCCAGGCAGATGGGGTGAATCAAATGAGGGCATGGAGGGTGATGGGCATGGCAGGGGGGCAATTACTGCAACCGATCCCCTGTATGGCTCTCTCTGCAGCAGCTGAAAGTCGGCTTCTTCTCCTCTACCTCCTGCTGGCTTTCAGCTGCTGCAGCGGGAGCCATATAGGGGATCAGTTATGGTAATTGCCCCCCCCCCCCTCATGCCCCATACGTAGCCCTCCCCCCTGTAACCCCACCCCCGCAGTGCTGCCAACTTCCCTCCTTTCCTTCCCACCAGCAGCTGTAAGCACACAGTAGGATCCTTCATTAGGGAGAGTGCTGGAAGGGCCCGGTAAATATGTCACATTTACCAGCCGCTTCCTTTCCTGAATGAACACAGTGAGCGATCGGTACCAACCAATCGCTGTGTTCATTCATAATTGAAGCATAGTAAACTGTTTTGTTTTTTTGGGTGGAAGGGTGGGGGGCTTGTCAGGTTGCCTGTATGGGGCCCCGTGGTTTCTGGCAGCAGCCCTGCACAGAGCAGGTAAGTATACCATGTCTATTATTTTAATTAAAAGAAAACAAAAAAGCCTAAAGCTTTAGTATCACTGTAATGCCGGCCATCTCATGGGGCCCCCTACTGAGCCCGGGCCCTCGGGCAGTGCCCGAATGCTTGAATGGTCAGTCCGCCCTTGTTAGTATCACTGTAATGCTGGCCATATGCGGGTCAAATTCAGAAATAATTTTCTTTCAATAATCTTTTCTAAGAATTTTCATTAGAATTTCGCACCATTAGTGGGTCACAGAAATGGCCGATTTTTGAGCGACTATCGAATTTGAGAGATCGGGTACGTTGGAAATTTTTTTAAAAATGAACAAATTTCTAATCAATGATGGGAGATTCGTGCAAAATGTCATCGAAAAAGATATGAGCTGTGACCTGGAAAGAAAAGAAAATTCTTGGCCACGAAAATTCTTTTCTGTAGCAACACGAGGTGAAATTGAAGGCTTGGCTGGTCGAATTTTGAAATCAATGGTGGAGCCATCAGATTACAAAAGCTGATTTTCTAAAGAAAATGCGTTGAGAACTCGACTCGTGTATGGCCTAGATTAGTATCCTGTATGCGGCTATACGCGGGTCAAATTCCAAAATAATTTTCTTTCGAAAATCTTTCTAAGAATTTTCATTAGAATTTCACACCATTAGTGAGCCACATCAACGGCCTATTTT
>NW_028321350.1:0-64838 GCF_062004578.1 Staurois parvus | reverse complement strand
TAATTTGGACTCTGAAGCCGGGCCTTTATTTTATTGGTCTTGCAAGCGATAACATTGCCAGTGAAATACCAGGCGAGTGATAAATCTACGAGCCGCTGATTTTTCAGAAATTGTCCTTCTAAAAATAGGATCTTCTCTTCTGTCGCTCGGATTTGGCAGCAAAAAGATGACGGGGGAAACGGGCCAAGTGCGAAACGTTTGCTCTATCGCTTAGATATAATCTGCTTAATGTACAGTTTGAGATTTGTAGGCCCTATTGCAGACATTTTTCTATCAGACTCATTAGTGTCTTCTGAAGATAAGAAGGGATATTTAGACAAAAGGGAGTCGGCTAGGGTTCTACGCATTAATTACCTGCGCTATTGTCTTTTTATTATTTCGTCCTTTGGAAGTAAAAAAAAAAAAAGAAAAGTTAAGCCGGACAGTAAAAAAAGACTGATCTTTCTCAAAGTAACTTCATAGCTGTTCTTTTGAAAGATCGTCTAATGATTTCAGATGTACTCCGAAAAGGTGTCCGTGAGATGTGAGTAATTAGTATATTTTTGGACTGTTCTGCTTTTGTAATAAAAGCAAAACGAGTTCATGTACTTTCCAACTTTTTGAGACCAGAGTGATACAGTGTAGCCAATTGTTGAACCAATGGTTGTGGAAGTTGATCTTAAATTTTGTGATCAAGGGACACAGTGTAACCAATTATTGCACCAATGGTTGTGGAAATTCATCTTCAACTTTGTGATCAAGGGACACCGTGTAGCCATTCTTGCAGCAATGGTTGTGGAAGCTGGTATTCAACTTTGTGATCAAGAGATACAGTGTAGCCAGTTGTTGAACCAATAGTTGTGGAAATTGGTTTTCAACTTTGTGATCAGGGGACACAGTGTAGCTAATTGTTGAACCAATGGTTGTGGAAGTTGGTCTTCAACGTTGTGATCAAGGGATACAGTGTAGCCAATTGTTGCACCAATGGTTGTGGAAGCTGGTATTCAACTTTGTGATCAAGGGATACAGTGTAGCCAATTGTTGCACCAATGGTTGTGGAAGCTGGTATTCAACTTTGTGATCAAGGGATACAGTGTAGCCAATTGTTGAACCAATGGTTGTGGAAGTTGGTCTTCAACGTTGTGATCAAGGGATACAGTGTAGCCAATTGTTGCACCAATGGTTGTGGAAGCTGGTATTCAACTTTGTGATCAAGGGATACAGTGTAGCCAATTGTTGCACCAATGCTTGTGGAAGCTGGTATTCAGCTTTGTGATCAAGGGTATATCCCTTGATCACAAAGCTGAATACCAGCTTCCACAAGCATTGGTGCAGCCAATTGTTGCACCAATGGTTGTGGAAATGGTTGTGGAAGTTGGTCTTCTACTTTGTGATCAAGGGTCACAGTGTAGCCAATTGTTGAACCAATGGTTGCCGAAGTTGATCTTAAATTTTGTGATCAAGGGATATAATGTAGCCAGTTGTTGCACCAATGGTTGTGGAAGTTGATCTTAAACTTTTTGTTTCATGGACCGCTTGGATCCTTTTTTGATACCTTGACGACCAGTGGAATTAAAACTCAGTGGAACACTGAAATACAGTATCTCCCAGAAGTGATTCCCTCCCCCCCTAACATTTTTGTAGATATTTTATTCTATCTTTTCATGTGACAACACTGAAGATATGATACTTTGCTACAATGTGACGTAGTGAGTGTACAGCTTGTATAACATGTAAATTTGCTGTCCCCTCAAAATAATTCAACACACCGCCATTAATGTCTAAACCGCCGGCAACAAAATTGAGTCCACCCCTGAGTGACAAGGTCCAAATTGGGCTCAAAGTGTCAATATTTTGTGTGGCCGACGTTATTTTCCAGCACTGCCTTAACCCTCTTGGATATGGAGTTCGGCAGAGCTTCACAGGTTGCCACTGGAGTCCTCTTCCACTCCTCCATGACGACATCACGGAGCTGGTGGATGTTAGAGACCTTGCGCTCCTCCACCTTTTGTTTGAGGATGCCCCACAGATGCTCAATAGGGTTTAGGTCTGGAGACACGCTTGGCCAGTCCATCACCTTTACCCTCAGCTTCTT
Source organism: Staurois parvus (assembly GCF_062004578.1). Classification (NCBI taxonomy): domain Eukaryota; kingdom Metazoa; phylum Chordata; class Amphibia; order Anura; family Ranidae; genus Staurois; species Staurois parvus. The sequence goes on along the minus strand of NW_028321350.1, from coordinate 62,764 downwards.
TAGCAAGGCAGTGCTGGTCTTGGAGTTGTGTTTGGGGTCGTATGATGTTGGAATTCTAGGATGCATCACTAAAGGGGTCACCGGCAGGAAGGAGGAGGTCCTGATTCCTCTATACAGATCTTTATATCACTAGAGGGATCACCAGCAGGAGGAAGGAGATCCTGATTCCACTAAAGGGATCTCCAGCAGGAGGGAAGCATCTCCATGTTTCATTGTTGGTATGGTGTTTTTGGGGTGATGTTCAGTGCCATTTGACCTCCAAACATGGTGTGTGTTATGGCATCCAAAGAGTTCAGTTTTGGTCTCATCTGACCAGACTATATTCACCCAATATTTCACAGGCTTGTCTAAATTTTATGCTGCAAACCTTAAACGAGCTTCAATATACCTTTTCTTCAGCAATGGAGTCTTGTGTGGTGAGCGTGCATACAGGCCATGTCGGTTAAGTGCATTACTTATTGTTTACAATTTTACCTGCTAATTCCAGGTCTTTCTGAAGCTCTCCACAAGTGGTCCTTGGCTCTTGGACAACTCTTCTGAATATTCTTTTCACTCCTGTCAATCTTGCGAGGAGCACCTGGTCGTGACCAGTTCATGATGAAATTATGTTCTTTCCGCTTCTGGATTATAGCCCCAACAGTGCTCAGTTGAACATAGAGAAGTTTAAAAATCCTTCTGTAACCAATGCCATTATTGCAGCAATAAGGTTGGAGAGAAAGAAAGGCGAGGGGCATGATTGAAACCTTTACACACATGAAGAGGGCGAGTAAGGTTCGAGAGGGGCAGTATTCTTTGGTCTATTCTGACCAAAAGGGTCAAATAGACCAGCGTTTTTCAACCACTGTGCCGCGGCACACTAGTGTGCCGTGAGATATTGTCTGGTGTGCCGTGGGAAAAATTCCAATTTCATCTGTAACATGTGGCTTCGGCTCACAAATAGACCAATCATTAGAATCTAATGATTCAGTGGTCGGCAAGCCGCGGCTCGCGAGCCACATGCGGCTCTTTACCCAGTCTAATGCGGCTCTTCTGTGTGCCGGGCGCCTGCTCCCCTCCCTCCTCTCGGTCGGCCGCTCCCCTGCCTCCTCTCGGTTGGCAGCCCCAAAAGTCCGCGCGGGACCTTTTAATCCGGCTTGCGGATGTGGCTGTCAGGATGTGTGTAGGCGGGGCAGCGTGCCGAACGTGAGGGGAGGGGAGCTAGGCTCCTCTCACAGTCCGCCCTGAAGACCCGAACGGCGCGGGAAGACAGCGAGAGGAACGCAAAAGGTAAGTGAATTGACACGGGGGACTTGGCTTACTAGAAGGGGGGGGGGGGAATAGTACTGTGGGGGATGAAATACTATATGAGGGATGAATTACTTTATGAGGGATGAAATACTATATGGGGGGATGAAATACTATATGGGGGATGAATTACTATATCAGGGATGAATTACTATATGAGGGATGAAATACTATATGGGGGGATGAAATACTATATGAGGGATGAAATACTATATGAGGGATGAATTACTATATGGGGGATGAAATACTATATGAGGGATGAAATACTATATGGGGGATGAAATACTATATGGGGGATGAAATACTATACGGGGGATGAAATACTATACGGGGGATGAAATACTATACGAGGGATGAAATACTATACGGGGGATGAATTGCTATGGGGGATGAATTACTATATGGGGGATGAATTACTATGGGGGATGAATTACTATATGGAGGATGAATTACTATATGGGGGATGAATTACTATATGGGGGATGAATTACTATGGGGGATGAATTACTATGGGGGATGAATTACACTATGGGGGATGAATTACACTATGGGGGATGAATTACTATATGGGGGATGAATTACTATGGGGGATGAATTACTATATGGGGGATGAATTACTATATGGGGGATTAATTACTATGGGGATGAATTACTATATGGGGGATTAATTACTATGGGGGATGAATTACTATGGGGGATGAATTACTATATGGGGGATTAATTACTATGGGGGATGAATTACTATATGGGGGATTAATTACTATGCTTACTATGGGGGAATATTACTATACTTACTATGGATGACACATACACATCATTCATCTACTCTTGGTCCGGCCCCCGGGTCCAATTATAAAATACTTTATTATTTCATAATAAAGTAATTATAAAATAATTTCTTTGTGTTTGATTCCTATTCAAGAGAATTACTTTATATATAGTCAATATAGGCACAGAGGTAAATTTTTTTAACATTTTCTAATGGTGGTGTGCCTCGTGATTTTTTTCATGAAAAAAGTGTGCCTTTGCACAAAAAAGGTTGAAAAACACTGAAATAGACCACCAACAGAGGTAGTGGGTCAGTCACAACAGTAAACGGATTCACATATGCTTGAGACAAGCACAAATCTATACTCAGACAATAAAGTTAACCAAAAAAAAAATAAAATATATATAAATAAAAGGCAGTCTCGATGCAGCACTTGGTCTTTTTTCTGCTGTCACTTTTCTTTCTCTTTTTCTGTGTTACTGGTTGGGATTTCAGAAGTTATGAGCTCCATGGCTTTCTAGTAGATAAACTATTGTGCGGCTCATTTTTGTTTCTTAATTATTTTTGTTCCCCTTAGATGTACACTTTTTAAATATCTTTTGTGTCTTCTTACCTCTTAGGTGGTGGAGAGGAAAAGAACTGCAGCGGAGATCAGGGAGGAGTTTGAGAGATTACAAAGGGAAAGGGAAGAGAGACGACTTCAGCAGCGGACAAACCCCAAGGTAAATGAATCAACGTATTAAAATAAAGGCCACGTATGGTATATTTTATTTTTTGTTTCCTTTTCCATCATTATATAGTTCCATTACCTTGTTACGCAGGACTTTTGACAGTTCTTTTCTGATCCCCATGGCTCAGTATCTAGCCTAGTCAGTGCTTCCACGTAAGAGCTAACAAACCCATTGACTATTTATACACTGACACTAATTGCAATTTAAAAAGCCACAGATGTGGGACATTAACCTCTAATTGGCATTTAAACCCGTGTGTGTCACCTTGTGTGTCTGTACCAAGGCCGAACATTCTGGGAGGCGGAGACTTCTGATCTGGGGGGCGGAGACTTCTGATCCAGGCCATTTGGGGGATTTCTGTTATCATTATGATTTAAAAAGGAGGCAAACAACTCTGTGATAATAAATGGCTTCATATGATCATCATCCTTCAATAAAAGAGCATTTTTTGGCATGATCAGTCATATTTTCAATATCAATGCCAAAGTTTCACAATTTCTGCGAGGGTATGCAAACTTTTGAGCACAACTGTATACCTTCAGCAAAGACTCGATATCTCAATATGCCAATTGTGAGTCAGATCTTCTTGTTCAACATCGGTACCTGACCTAAAACATTCCCTTTTGAACGAATCATCACAAATTCCTCTAGATACTCCAAAATCTTGTGGAAAACCTTCCTGGAGGCTGGTAACCTCTTCCTGCCGACATGGCGCATACAGTGGGGCAAAAAAGTATTTAGTCAGCCACCAATTGTGCAAGTTCTCCCACTTACAAAGATGAGAGAGGCCTGTAATTGGCATCATAGGGAGACCTCAACTACGAGAGACAAAATGAGAAAACAAATCCAGACAATCACATTGGCTGATCTGGAAAGAATTGATTTGCAAATTATGGTGGAAAATAAGTATTTGGTGAATATGAAAAGTTCATGTCAATGCTTTGTTATATATCCTTTGTTGGCAATGACAGAGGTCAGACGTTTCCTGGAAGTCCTCACAAGGTTGGCACACACTGTTGCTGGTATGTTGGCCCATCCTCCATGCAGATCTCCTCCTCCATGCAGATCTCCTCTAGAGCAGTGATGTTTTGGGGCTGTCGCTGGGCAACACGGACTTTCAACTCCCTCCAAAGGTTTTCTATGGGGTTGAGATCTGGAGACTGGCTAGGCCACTCCAGGACCTTGAAATGCTTCTTACGAAGCCACTCCTTCGTTGCCCGGGCGGTATGTTTGGGATCATTGTCATGTTGGAAGACCCAGCCACGTTTCATCTTCAATGCCCTTGCTGATGGAAGGAGGTTTGCACTCAAAATCTCACGATACATGGCCCCATTCATTCTGTCCTGTACATGGATCAGTCGTCCTGGTCCCGGGGCGGGCTTTCAGGGGACACTGTCACTTTGTCCTAAATGGGCAGCCGATAGGGCCTCTTTCAAATACCTACTATAGTTATCCAAAGAGGGGGGTACTCTCACTGAGGAATAAGAGTGTTTCTGTAATGGCCCCTTCCAAAACTATACCTTCCTAATTTTAGAAATGTTATTTTTTTGCCTGTAACCTACACAGATATTTGGTAATGCAGGCCATAGACGGGTCGAAAACCGCCCGTTTAAAAAAAACAAAAATTGGTCGTTCAATAGGCCGACGTTACCACCAACAGTAAAAAAAATCAGCCGATTTTCGTCCCGTCTACGGCCGGTATTTAATTACTTCTGTCCCTGCAGAGAGCTCCGCTATTATATTTGCCATGAAAATGTCTTGTGGTTGCAACAATGTATCTATTTGTATCCATTTTGGATACAAATGTTTTTATTCTGATACAAATAGATACATTGTTGCAACCACAAGACTTTTCATATAAAATATAATAGCGGACTGGAATTCTTCTTCTTTTCTTCTACTTTTTCTTCTGCCTCTTCTTCTTCCTTTTCTTCTTTTTCTTTTTCTCCTTCCTTTTCTCTCCTTCCCTTTTTTTCCTCCTTCCCTTTTTTTCCTCCTTCCCTTTTTTTCCTCCTTCCCTTTTTTTCCTCCTTCCCTTTTTCATTCTCCTTCCCTTTTTCATTCTCCTTCCCTTTTTCATTCTCCTTCCCTTTTTCATTCTCCTTCCCTTTTTCATTCTCCTTCCCTTTTTCATTCTCCTTCCCTTTTTCATTCTCCTTCCCTTTTTCATTCTCCTTTTCTTCTTCTTTTTCTTCTTCTTGCAGGTCACGTCTCGTGCAGATTTTTTATTGGTAAAATGATCGGCCGATTTGCCCATCATTGCCAGGAAAATCGGCCGATTTTTTTCCAACTTTACCTATAAAAAAAAGTGCCAAAACCCCGATAAATGGCCGACCAATTAACCTACTAATGGTGTGAAAATCGGCCGATTTTTTTTTTTTTTTTTTTGTATTTTTTGGCCGATTTTCGACTTGTCTGTGGCCTGCATAACTGTCATTTCTTAGGAGGTGGCAGTTGGGACTAAACTATAAGCTACTGCAGGTCAGCCATTCTTCTAAACGTTACGCTTTCTTTGGTGGGACGGAGCTCCTCTTAAATCCGGAAAGTGAAAAATAAATGGAATCCAGCAGTAACAATGATCATGAAAAAAAGGTGCTGCAGACGCATTGAAATTCCCTCCGTAAGACGCACGAGGAAGACGACACTTTTCCTGGAGTTGCAGGGCTTTCATAAATAACCTCACATATGTTTTCACAAGCCACATTTTTACTATTACTGTCGCTTTAATTTATGACGGCGCGTTCCGCCTTTTACTGCTCCGCTCATGGCTTCCCCTGCTAAATATTTTTTATTGTCCGTCGTATCTGTCACCACACTGTTTTCATATGGAAAATATGCTGCAATAACCAGGCTCGAACCCGACCGTTCTACCGAGCCGCCGTCTTCCTCGGCGCAGCCATCTGTTCGCCCCTGGTTCAAAGACTCTCCCAGCGCAGGTATGCGGGCTACCTGCTTTATGGCGGCGTCACAAATCACAGCGTAGTATGGTATAATTCAGCGAGCGTCTGATCTGCGATACCTTCAGCTAATTATGCCCCCGCGTGGAGCCCGGTGCCGCCGGCTCGTCAGAGGTCCTAATTAAGATCCTCTTCTTTCTCTTCAACAATGAGATGTTTTTGTAAGTAGTCATTAATTAGAGTTTTGTATCTGTTGTGTTGTCAAAGTACAGGGTGAAGGGTGCGCATACGAGAGATGATTTCACTAACGAGCGTCTTCGCCGGCGCCGTGCCCCTTAAAGCTCTCTAATAGACTAAAGTGTCATTTTCTTTTATTTTCTTCACTTTTTTTATTTTTTGGCCTGACAGACCGACGCCATTTCAGTTCTCTGCATCTTTCTGTCTCTTAGAGACTACTACCTTGCAGGGTCCAACCACAACTCTGTCTTGTTAACCACCTCCCATCCGGCCATTGTATATAAACGGCTGGACAGTGGCAGTGCAGGGTCATGTGAACGTTTATAAACGGACTCCCCGCCCCCTGCTTGTGCACGCTCCCTGGGAGCGCGCAGCACCGCAATCTGGTGCCCGCTGTGTCCTCCGGACACAATGGAACACCAATTGTCGGACGGGACTTCTGTGTGAGGTCCCGATCCTGTGACCACTGATTGGCCAATCAGTGATCACATGCAGAGTATGCAAGTCCTAACTGATCCTATACGTGGCGCCAAGTCCTAACTGGTCCTATACGTGGCGCCAAGTCCTAACTGGTCCTATACGTGGCGCCAAGCCCTAACTGATCCTATACGTGGCGCCAAGTCCTAACTGATCCTATACGTGGCGCCAAATCGTAACTGATCCTATACGTGGCGCCAAGTCCTAACTGGTCCTATACGTGGCGCCAAGCCCTAACTGATCCTATACGTGGCGCCAAGCCCTAACTGATCCTATACGTGGCGCCAAGCCCTAACTGATCCTATACGTGGCGCCAAGTCCTAACTGATCCTATACGTGGCGCCAAGCCCTAACTGGTCCTATACGTGGCGCCAAGCCCTAACTGATCCTATACGTGGCGCCAAGTCGTAACTGATCGTATACGTGGCGCCAAGTCGTAACTGATCGTATACGTGGCGCCAAGTCGTAACTGATCGTATACGTGGCGCCAAGTTGTAACTGATCGTATACGTGGCGCCAAGTTGTAACTGATCGTATACGTGGCGCCAAGTCGTAACTGATCGTATACGTGGCGCCAAGTCGTAACTGGTCCTATACGTGGCGCCAAGTCGTAACTGGTCCTATACGTGGCGCCAAGTCCTAACTGGCCCTATACGTGGCGCCAAGTCCTAACTGGCCCTATACGTGGCGCCAAGTCCTAACTGGCCCTATACGTGGCGCCAAGTCCTAACTGGCCCTATACGTGGCGCCAAGTCCTAACTGGCCCTATACGTGGCGCCAAGTCCTAACTGGCCCTATACGTGGCGCCAAGTCCTAACTGGCCCTATACGTGGCGCCAAGTCCTAACTGGCCCTATACGTGGCGCCAAGTCCTAACTGGCCCTATACGTGGCGCCAAGTCCTAACTGGTCCTATACATGGCACCACATTCCGAGAAACATAGATTACTGAAAAGCAGAAGGGAGGGGCGGGACCAGTAATCAGAAAAAATATTTGACTTTACTAACAATATTTAACCACCTCCCTCCGGCTGTTGTATGTAAACGGCCGGAGGGTGGCAGTGCAGGGTTGGGTGGCCGTTTATAAACTGCCTCCCCGCCCTCTGCTTGTGTGCGCTCCCCGGGAGCGCGCAGCACTGCGATCCGGTGCCCGCTGTGTCCTCTGGACACAATGGAACACCGATCGTCGTACGGGACCTCTGTGCGAGGTTCCGATCATGTGATCACTGATTGGCCAATCAGTGATCACATACAGAGTAGTAAGCAAAATGTCACTTCTGACATCATTGCTTACTACTAGTGAAATCTGAGAATGATCACAGAGATCACACAGTACAGGGCTATTCACAAGAGCCTTGTACCATGTGACAAGCTGTGACCAATCACAGCGCACACAGTATTTCTCAATGGCTGCAGGAATGCAGCCTTTATGGGTGTAAAAGCAATCAGTGTAAAAAAAAAAAAAAAATCTTCATCACCCCCCACATGTAGTACAGTGTCACCATGGTGACACTGTACTGCTAGGGTGACAGTATGTTAAAAAAAAAAAAAAAAAAACAATATAAAAAAGTAAAAAAAAAGTTTCAAAATTATAATTTTTGGTTATAAACGAATTTTGTTTTTTTTGTTTTTTTTACTAAAAAGATAACGGAATAAATTTTGGCCAAGATTTATGATGAAATATTATTTATTTGCAAAATTTTATAAGAAAAACACTTTTTTTCAAAATGTTTGGACTTCTTTTTCATTTATATAGCAAAAAAAATAAAAATCCCAGCGGTGAATAAATACCACCAAAATAAAGCTTTATCTGTCTCAAAAATGCTAAAAAAGGTGGGGGAAAGTGTCCGAACTGGAAGGGGGGGGGGAAGTGTCCGAACTGGAAGGGGGGGGAAAGTGTCCGAACTGGAATGGGGGGGGGAAGTGTCCGAACTGGAATGGGGGGGGAAAGTGTCCGGACTGGAAGGGGGGGAAAGTGTCCGGACTGGAAGGGGGGGGAAAGCGTCCGGACTGGAAGGGGGGGAAAGCGTCCGGACCGGAAGGGGGGGGGAAGCGTCCGGACCGGAAGGGGGGGGGGAAAGCGTCCGGACCGGAAGGGGGGGGGGGAAAGCGTCCGGACCGGAAGGGGGGGGGGGAAAGCGTCCGGACCGGAAGGGGGGGGGGGGAAGCGTCCGGACCGGAAGGGGGGGGGGAAAGCGTCCGGACCGGAAGGGGGGGGGGGAAAGCGTCCGGACCGGAAGGGGGGGGGGAAAGCGTCCGGACCGGAAGGGGGGGGGGGAAAGCGTCCGGACCGGAAGGGGGGGGGGGGAAAGCGTCCGGACCGGAAGGGGGGGGGGAAAGCGTCCGGACCGGAAGGGGGGGGGGGAAAGCGTCCGGACCGGAAGGGGGAAAGCGTCCGGACCGGAAGGGGGGGGGGAAAGCGTCCGGACCGGAAGGGGGGGGGGGAAAAGCGTCCGGACCGGAAGGGGGGGGGGGAAAGCGTCCGGACCGGAAGGGGGGGGGGGGGGAAGCGTCCGGACCGGAAGGGGGGGGGGAAAGCGTCCGGACCGGAAGGGGGGGGAAAGCGTCCGGACCGGAAGGGGGGGGAAGGCGTCCGGACCGGAAGGGGGGGGGGGAAAGCGTCCGGACTGGAAGGGGGGGGAAAGCGTCCGGACCGGAAGGGGGGGGAAAGCGTCCGGACCGGAAGGGGGGGGGGGGAAGCGTCCGGACCGGAAGGGGGGGGGGGAAGCGTCCGGACCGGAAGGGGGGGGAAAGCGTCCGGACCGGAAGGGGGGGGAAAGCGTCCGGACCGGAAGGGGGGGGAAAGCGTCCGGACCGGAAGGGGGGGGAAAGCGTCCGGACCGGAAGGGGGGGGAAAGCGTCCGGACCGGAAGGGGGGGAAAGCGTCCGCACTGGAAGTGGTTAAAGAAGAAACAGCGGGGTGGGGGGGGGGTGACTGAAGACCCCTCAGTCATGCTTTTGTTTTTTCTAACTAAAGATACGTTTTTGTTTGTGGAATCTTTTAAACAATTCGTCTACAAAAGGTTTTACCTAGGGATGCACAGATACGTGTTTTTTGTTTCTTTTTTTTTTTTTTTTTCTTTGTTTTGTTTTTTATCGGTGAGTACAAGTACTGATACTTTCAAGCAAGTACTCGCCGATACCGATTGCGATTGATGCAAATTGCACTGCGAAGAATAGCATTCGATTTCTGTTCAAATCGCATGTTTCCCCACTGCTGTTGTGTGAACCCAGGCTCGAGCCCAAATTCACACAGGAGCGGTGCGGGAAACCTCCCTGCAGGCATCCCAGGCTGAGTCTCGGTGGTTTGAGGAATTGTGCCATTGGGCCCCATTGTTGGTGTCGTGAGGAAATTTGGGCCATTGTTGGTGTCGTCGTTGGGAGGAATTGTGCCCCATCATTGGTGTCATTGGGCCCCATTGTTGGTGTCATTGTGAGGAACTTTGGCCCATTGTTGGTGTCGTGGTGAGGAACTTTGGCCCATTGTTGGTGTCGTGGTGAGGAACTTTGGCCCATTGTTGGTGTCGTGGTGAGGAACTTTGGCCCATTGTTGGTGTCGTGGTGAGGAACTTTGGCCCATTGTTGGTGCCGTGGTGAGGAACTTTGGCCCATTGTTGGTGTCCTTGTGAGGAACTTTGGCCCATTGTTGGTGTTGTTGGGAGGAATTGTGCCCCATTGTTAGTGTTGTTGTGAGGAATTGTGCCCCATTCTTGGTGTTGTTGGGAGGAATTGGGCCCCGTCATTGGGCCCCATTGTTGGTGTCATTGTGAGGAACTTTGGCCCACTGTTTGTATCGTGGTGAGGAAATTTGGCCCATTGTTGGTGTCGTGGTGAGGAACTTTGGCCCATTGTTTGTGTCATGGTGAGAAACTTTGGCCCATTGTTGGTGTCGTGGTGAGGAACTTTGGCCCATTGTTGGTGTCCTTGTGAGGAACTTTGGCCCATTGTTGGTGTCCTTGTGAGGAACTTTGGCCCATTGTTGGTGTTGGGAGGAACTTTGGCCCATTGTTGGTGTCGTTGGGAGGAATTGTGCCCCGTTATTGGTGTCAGTGGAGAGAATTATGCCCCATTGTTTGTATCAGTGGATGAAATATCGCCCCAAGGGCTGAATAAAAGCAAGCAAAGGGCCACCTCTGGCCTCCAGGCCACAGTTTGGAGACCACTGATATAGAGGATGCAGTCGCGGGTTCCGCGGATTAACCTACCAGCATGTTTTGGGAGTGTGGGAGGAAACCGGAGTACCAGGAGGAAACTCACGCAGGCACAGGGAGAACATGCAAAGGAGACAATTCAAAAACATGCTGGTAGGTTGAGTGTGGAAGGAAACCAGAGTACCAGGAGGAAAACCACGTGGGCACAGGGAGAACATGCAAAGGAGACAACCTGCCAGCATGTTTTTGGAGTGTGGAAGGAAACCAGAGTACCTGGAGGAAACCCACGCAGGCACAGGGAGACCATGCAAACTCCAGGCAGGTGGTGCCCTGGTTGGGATTCGAACAAACGACCCGAGTACTGCCAGGTGGAAGTGCGAACCATGTAGCCTCTGTGCTGATTATATGAGTACGTTTCTGCATCGAATATCTTCTTACACGTCTTCCAGCATTGCTCCTCTCTATACAGGTCCCTCCTATTCGCAATCCATCTCCCATGGGATCTCCTCATGTGATTGGTGGAAGGGTTCGCTGCAGGATTGTATTGCGTGCAATTGTTTGCTGTCAGCGCAATCCGTCCAACAGAAAGTTCGGAACTTCAGGGAACTTTTTGTTTTCTACTTCTCTTCGCTTTGGCATTCCTTGCGGGTTTTTTTTTTTTTTTTCCCCCTCGGAGTTCTGCTTGAAACAATGAGTTCTAATAAGTATATGGCTTACGAAGGCAATGCGTTTTCTGTAAACGGTTGGCATCGGCCCTTTAAACGCCCCTCCACTGTACTGCCAGCCATGAAACATTTTTTAAGTCGATCACGGTTTTTAATTTCATTAACAATAAAAGCCTCTACGCCAGCCATAAAGTGTAAATTGAAATCTATAGTCATCCGTGTCATGCCAGCGATACATTCCGCTTTATTACGAGGAACGAGGGAAAAGTCTGAAGCGCCGGAGGAGATGGTGAAACGAAAGGCGCAAAAAAAAAAAAAGCGGGCGGTTGGCTTTAACCCCTCATTGACCTCCAGTAAACACTGCTATGGGTTTTGTTATGTAATGCCCATCCTTGGATCTTGTACTTTTTTGGAGGTTTTAAAACCTCAAATAACAATTCTATGTGCAAAAAATAAATAAAAACAAACTTAATAGGGAGGGAACTGGGGGGGGGGTGGAGCCCTGTGTATGGGGTCCCTGTGTATGGAGTCCTCAGAGCATGTGCAGGAATGTTGCATTGCTATCACTGAGCCCCGGTTCACACTGATGCAGTGCGGAATTCGCAGCGTTTTCCATGCGTATGTTACACCTCATCAAAATCGCACCCCGTTCGTGCGATGTCTCAACTGTCGCACCCCTGATGTCTCACATGCCCTTCATACCTTAGACCCAAGATGTCTCACCTGCCCTTCATGCCTTAGACTTCCAATTTCTCACCTGCACTCCATTCCTTACACCCCCAATGTCTCCCCTGCCCATCATTCCTTAGACCCCTGATGTCTCACCAGTGCTCCATTCCTTAGACCCCTGATTCTCACCTGCCCTTCATTCCTTAGACCCCCTATTTCTTGCCTGCGCTCCATTCCTTAGACCCCCGATGTCTCACCTGCCCATCATTCCTTAGACCCCCGATGTCTCACCTGCCCATCATTCCTTAGACCTCCGATGTCTCACCTGTGCTCCATTCCTTAGACCCCTGATGTCTCACCTGTGCTCCATTCCTTAGACCCCTGATGTCTCACCTGTGCTCCATTCCTTAGACCCCCGATGTCTCACCTGTGCTTCATTCCATAGACCCCCGATGTCTCACCTGCCCATCATTCCTTAGACCCCTGATTCTCACCTGCCCTTCATTCCGTAGACCCCTGATTCTCACCTGCCCTTCATTCCGTAGACCCCCGATTTCTTGCCTGCGCTCCATTCCTTAGACCCCCGATGTCTCACCTGTGCTCCATTCCTTAGACCCCCGATGTCTCACCTGTGCTCCATTCCTTAGAGCCCCGATGTCTCACCTGTGCTCCATTCGTTAGACCCCCGATGTCTCACCTGTGCTCCATTCCTTAGACGCCCGATGTGTCACATTCCTTAGACCCCCGATGTCTCACCTGTGCTCCATTCCTTAGACCCCCGATGTCTCGCCTGTGCTCCATTCCTTAGACCCCCGATGTCTCGCCTGTGCTCCGTTCCTTAGACCCCCGATGTCTCGCCTGCGCTCCGTTCCTTACACCCCCGATGTCTCGCCTGCGCTCCATTCCTTACACCCCCGATGTCTCGCCTGTGCTCCATTCCTTAGACCCCCGATGTCTCGCCTGTGCTCCATTCCTTAGACCCCCGATGTCTCGCCTGTGCTCCATTCCTTAGACCCCCGATGTCTCACCTGCGCTCCGTTCCTTAGACCCCCGATGTCTCACCTGCGCTCCGTTCCTTAGACCCCCGATGTCTCACCTGCGCTCCATTCCTTAGACCCCCGATGTCTCACCTGCGCTCCATTCCTTAGACCCCCGATGTCTCACCTGCGCTCCATTCCTTAGACCCCCGATGTCTCACCTGCGCTCCATTCCTTAGACCCCCGATGTCTCACCTGCCCTTCATTCCTTAGACCCCCGATGTCTCACCTGCCCTTCATTCCTTAGACCCCCGATGTCTCACCTGCCCTTCATTCCTTAGACCCCCGATGTCTCACCTGCCCTTCATTCCTTAGACCCCCGATGTCTCACCTGCCCTTCATTCCTTAGACCTTCAATGTCTCACCTGTGCTCCTTTTTTTAGACCCCCGATGTCTCACCTGCCCTTCATTCATTAGACCCCCTGATGTCTCACCTGCCCTCCATTGAAGCCAGTAGAGTGCAGATCGAGTGAGAGCCAAACCAGGCAGGGGTGTAATGTACGCCATGTATGCTGGTCTCCTTTCCCTCTACCATGGTGAGGAGGACAATTGTTCCAGAGGTGCATGTAAGCAATCTGGTTCTGTACTTCTGCTTTGCTTCCATCTGAAGTCGGGTTGTCAGATTTACACACTTCTCTGGCTGCTAACGTACGACATCCATCAATGGCAGCAAAAGGGTAACACAGAAAATGTGAAAGAAAATTGTATCTTTATCAAAGATTAGTAGCGGACATGTAGAAGCTGGAAGAGATCTGAATGGTGGTGGAACCCCTTTAAATGATGTGAGCTGTAGGATTGCTGTACCCGGAGCTCTTCACACACATTTGTCATGGATTATCACTTTGGCTCGGCCTCATCCCTCATGCAATAAAATTCCTGGATGTTCTGCAGCTTGCGCCTTCGTGTTCTCCCGACAGCAACTGACACAAAGCCTCACACAGGGACGGATTCTGCTACTTTGTCTCAGGAAATTTCATTCACTCTCAGCGTTTCCACTCGGTATTATAGGCCCTCTCTGAACACCGGCCGCTCCTAAAGGGGCCACACAGCCGGCCGCTCCTAAAGGGGCCACACAGCCAGCAACAACATTACTATTGTACAAAATTTGTAATGTGAACAAAAAACACAAACAAAAAAACACTTCCTACTGTGGCCATGTTCCTCCGACCTTCTTCCGCACACGCAAAGGATTTGGATCTTTGCTCCAGGGTGTGTCCAGTCCACGGCATGCCAGAAGCGGATGAATAAAATTTGCAATGTGTAAAAAGAAAAACCCCCCAAAAAAAACCTCCTACTATGGCCATGTTCCTCCGACCTTCTTCCACACACGCAAAGGATTTGGATTTTTGCTCCAGGGTGTGTCCAGTCCTCGGCATGTCAGAAGCGGATGAACCAAATTTGCAATGTGAAAAAAAATAAATAAAAAAACACCTCTTACTGTGGTCATGTTCCTCCGACCTTCTTCCGCACATGCAACGGATTTGGATCTTTGCTCCAGGGTGTGTCCAGTCCTCGGCATGTCAGAAGCGGATTAATAAAATTTGCAATGTGTAAAAAAAAAACCCCAAAAAAACCTCCTACTGTGGCCATGTTCCTCCGATTTTCTTCTGCACACGCAAAGGATTTGGATCTTTGCTCCAGGGTGTGTCCAGTTCACGGTATGTCAGAAGTGGATGAACAAAATTTGCAATGTGAAAAAAAAAAAACCTCCTACTGTGGCCATGTTCCTCTGACCTGCTTCTGCACACGCAAAGGATTTGGATCTTTGCTCCAGGGTGTGTCCAGTCCTCAGCATGTCAGAAGCGGATGAACTGACATGAACGGATGAACAGTTCATCCACTTCTGACGTGCTGTGGACTGGACACACCCTGGAGCAAAGATCCAAATCTATTGCGTGTGCGGAAGAAGGTCAGAGAAACATGGCCGCAGTAGGAGGTTTTCTTTTTTTTTCACATTGCAAGTTTTGTTCATCCGCTTCTGACATGCCGAGGACTGGACACACCCTGGAGCAAAGATCCAAATCCTTTGCGTGTGCGGACGAAGGTCGGAGGAACATGGCCACAGTCGGAGATTTTTTTAATTTTTTTTTCACACTGCAAATTTTGTACAATAGTAATGTTGTTGCTGGCTATGCGGCCCCTTTAGGAGCAGCCGGTGTTCAGTGAGGACCTATAATACCGAGTGGAAACGCTGAAAGTGAATGAAATTTTCTGAGACAAAGAATAAGTGTCAGAAACCAAGAAAAAAATAAAACTCTTAGGCCCCTTTGACACGGGGCAGATACTGTTGTGATCAGCAGGGGATCTGTGAGCTGGTCCCCTGCCGATCGGAGCGGATCAGATCATGAGTCCATTCTGCTCCATGGTCAGCCGGGAGTAAACAGACCCGGCTACCTCAGATCCACCTAGAAGAGGATGGAGTCCTCTCCCGTTCTTTTTAGTTGGCCTGATCAGACCTGGACCCATGGGGGTGTATACTGATACAGGTTCATTTACACCTGCCTCTCTAAACCATCCAATCAGGTCTGCCTGAAAAACTGATAGTTGGATCTGCACATAGCTCCCTGCCGTCTGAAAGAGGCCTTTACATAGTTAGTCTGGCTGAAAAAAGACAAAAGTCCATCCAGTTCAACCATAAAAAAAAGTTATAATCCTACACCCACAGTAGATCCAGAGGAAGGCAAAAACAAACAGCAAAGCACGATCCTGCTCCTGCTGGGAAAAAAATTCCTTCCTGATCCCCCAGGAGGCAATCGGATATTCCCCGGATCAACTTTCCCTATAAATGTTATATCCAGTTATATTCTGTGTATCCAAGAAAGAATCCAGGACTTTCCTACAGCAATCCACTGAGCTGGCCACAACCAACTTGAGGGAGTCTATTCCACATTCTCACAGCTCTTACTGTGAAGAAACCTTTCCATGTTTGAAGATTAAATCTCTTTTTCTCCAGACGTAAAGAGCGCCCCCTTGTCCTCTGTGATGACCTCAGGGGGAATAACTACACCGAGTTCACTATATGAACCACTGATATATTTATACATGGAGATCATATCCCCCCTTATGTATTATACATGGAGATCACATCCCCCCTTATGTATTATAAATGGAGATCATATCCCCCCTTATGTATTATACATGGAGATCATATCCCCCCTTATGTATTATACATGGAGATCATATCCCCCCTTATGTATTATACATGGAGATCATATCCCCCCTTATGTATTATACATGGAGATCATATCCCCCCTTTATGTATTATACATGGAGATCATATCCCCCCTTATGTATTATACATGGAGATCATATCCCCCCTTATGTATTATACATGGAGATCATATCCCCCCCTTATGTATTATACATGGAGATCATATCCCCCCTTATGTATTATACATGGAGATCATATCCCCCCTTATGTATTATACACGGAGATCATATCCCCCCTTATATATTATACATGGAGATCATATCCCCCCTTATGTATTATACATGGAGATCATATCCCCCTTATGTATTATACATGGAGATCATATCCCCCCTTATGTATTATACATGGAGATCATATCCCCCCTTATGTATTATACATGGAGATCATATCCCCCCTTATGTATTATACATGGAGATCATATCCCCCTTATGTATTATACATGGAGATCATATCCCCCCCTTATGTATTATACATGGAGATCATATCCCCCCTTATGTATTATACATGGAGATCATATCCCCCCTTATGTATTATACATGGAGATCATATCCCCCCCTTATGTATTATACATGGAGATCATATCCCCCCTTATGTATTATACATGGAGATCATATCCCCCCTTATGTATTATACATGGAGATCATATCCCCCCTTATGTATTATACATGGAGATCATACCCCCCCTTATGTATTATACATGGAGATCATACCCCCCCTTATGTATTATACATGGAGATCATATCCCCCCTTATGTATTATACATGGAGATCATATCCCCCCCTTATGTATTATACATGGAGATCATATCCCCCCCTTATGTATTATACATGGAGATCATATCCCCCCTTATGTATTATACATGGAGATCATATCCCCCCTTATGTATTATACATGGAGATCATATCCCCCCTTATGTATTATACATGGAGATCATATCCCCCCTTATGTATTATACATGGAGATCATATCCCCCCCTTATGTATTATACATGGAGATCATATCCCCCCTTATGTATTATACACGGAGATCATATCCCCCCTTATGTATTATACATGGAGATCATATTCCCCCTCCCCCCCTTATGTATTATGCATGGAGATCATATTCCCCCTCCCCCCCCTTATGTATTATACATGGAGATCATATCCCCCCTTAATCTCCTCTTCTCAGTAGAGAATAAATTCAGTACCTCTAATCTTTCATCATAGTTGAGCTCCTCCATGCCTCGTATCCGTTTAGTTGTCCTTCTCTGGACTTTCTCCAGTTCCCCAATGTTATTTTTGTGAATTGGAGCCCAAAACTGAACTGCATATTCCAGATGAGGTCTTACTAATGATTTTGTACCGGGGGGGGGGATCTTCTCTCTCTCTCTCTCTCTCTCTCTCTCTCTCTCTCTCTCGTCTCTACCTCTCGTCTCTACCTCTCCTAATACAAGAGAGAATTTTGCTCCCTTTAGAACCCGCAGCTTGGCATTGCTGCCATTATTAAGCTTGTGATCTACCAGAACCCCCAGATCCTTCTCCACCATTGACCCCCCCAAGATTCTTCTCCACCATTGATTCCCCCCCAAAATTCTTCTCCACCATTGATTCCCTCCCAGATTCTTCTCCACCATTGATTCCCCTCAAGATTCTTCTCCACCATTGATTCCCCCCAAGATCCTTCTCCACCATTGATTCCCCCCAAGATCCTTCTCCACCATTGATTCCCCCCAAGATTCTTCTCCACCATTGATTCCCCCCAGATCCTTCTCCACCATTGATTCCCGCCGTGTGCAGAGGGTTCATCCAGAGTTTCTGGTGTTTACATGTGGCCACACCCCTTTTAGCACCTGATAAATTATATGTATGTACAGTCTATTGGGATTTAAGCACCGGTATATCTTTTTTTTATTTTTTCTTCGACATCCACAGTAGATCGCACACCCTATGCCATGGGTGTCAAACTGGTGGCCCTCCAGCTGTTACAAAACTACAAGTCCCATCATGCCTCTGCCTTTGGGAGTCAAGCTGGTGACTGTCAATCTTGCAATGCCTCATGGGACTTGTAGTTTGGCAACAGCTGGAGGGCCGCCAGTTGGACACCTATGCATTTTGAACGCTGTGCAGGGAAATGAGCGCCCTCATGACGTTTCGGTGTGAACGAGCCCTTCGATAACTTACACATTTATAAATCGTATTTATCATTCGAAAAGTTGAATCATTTGTATCGCTTTTATGTAATCTCCTTGGTTTTGGCTGGTGACTGCTCCAGACGGCCTCTCCAAAATATGCCCCGTCCATAAAAACCCTCCAGTGGAGATCTGAGCAAACAGTTATCTTTTGCGAAGTGTAAAAATAAAACAAAGACAACAGGAAAAAAAAAAACATGGTGCCGGTTTTAGTGGTTTGACATTTTGTCTGTGCCTTTTCAAGCACCCCCCGACTCTTTCCGCTGTTTGCGTGCTGTAAAAAAAAAAAAAGGAACAGGATTGGAAAACAGAGACGATGTGTCCTGTGATAAAATTAGCCATCTGGGTGTTTATGGCAATTGCTTATTGGGATTCCGTTGCAATGTTTCTCCGGGCAATGCTCGCCTGGAATTAGTTGGGGCAGCTGTTATGATTTCATACTAGAATGGAAGTTAGTTGAAAATCTCCAACCTTTTATTGGTTTCAATAAAACGGCTCTGGATAAATAAAACATTTCTAACCAGAAATGTTTAGCCGTAAACAGATGCACGTTATGAAGCAATTTGCGGGCTGCTTTTGTTTCCCGTATTTCGTCGGCTGTTTGGGGCTTCGGCTGTTTCATTTGGTTTTGTCCTTTTTTTTTTTTTTTTTTTGTTTTTCACTTTTTTTTGTATCAAAGACGGAATTGTTTGAAAGTCGCTGGTTTTGGTAAAAATAAAAATTCTCTTTTTGGTAACTGAGGTCTGTTCACAAAAAAAGGAATGCGTTACTTTAAACTGAACCTTTGCTTTAAATACCGTATATACTCGAGTATAAGCCGAGTTTTTCAGCACATTTTTTGTGCTGAAAAACGGCCCCCTCGGCTTATACTCAAGTCAACGTCTGCAGATGACATGCCGTCCCTGTCATCTGGACACACCCCCGGGATCAATCCTCGCCGGTGATTGGCCGCCGGAACTGTAGCTCAGGAGAGGCACTCAGGCGCCCAATCACCGGCGAGGAGGTGGAGCTTGGAGAGGAGGAGCCGAGCGGCACCGCAAAGATCGAGCGAGTGAAGAGGAGGCGAGCGGCCGGAGAAGGAAGACATCTGACCGGTAAGTGTGTACCATGGGAGAGGGAGGGAGCGAGCGAGCCCAGGCTGGAGCAGGGGTCACCAACGATGGGGCACTATTCCTCCCCCCACTGACACCAACGATGGGGCACTATTCCTCCCCCCACTGACACCAACGATGGGGCACTATTCCTCCCCCCACTGACACCAACGATGGGGCACTATTCCTCCCCCCACTGACACCAACGATGGGGCACTATTCCTCCCCCCACTGACACCAACGATGGGGCACTATTCCTCCCCCCACTGACACCAACGATGGGGCACTAATCCTCCCCCCACTGACACCAACGATGGGGCACTATTCCTCCCCCCACTGACACCAACGATGGGGCACTATTCCTCCCCCCACTGACACCAACGATGGGGCACTATTCCTCCCCCCACTGACACCAACGATGGGGCACTATTCCTCCCCCCACTGACACCAACGATGGGGCACTATTCCTCCCCCCACTGACACCAACGATGGGGCACTATTCCTCCCCCCACTGACACCAACGATGGGGCACTATTCCTCCCCCCACTGACACCAACGATGGGGCACTATTCCTCCCCCCTCGGCTTATACTCGAGTCAATAGTTTTTCCCAGTTTTTTGTGGTAAAATTAGGTACCTCGGCTTATATTCGGGTCGGCTTATACTCGAGTATATACGGTAACTTTTTTGTATTTCAATGTTTTTATTTTTTTTTATTATTATTTAAATATTTTGTTTTTCAAATCATATTAAATGTACAAAAGCTAATAAAACAGACAGTATACATTACACATTTCTGTCATAACAATCCCCAGAAACAACCTTAATCTCGGTGACCTTTTACCCCTCCCCTTTCCTATCCCCCCCCCCCACCCCCCACCCCCACCCTTTGATTATACATTTTTAACTTCATTCTAGAAATCCTGATCCTTAGCTCTTACTGGTATTATGTTGTACTATATTTATCCCGTTTCCCTTCTTTTCCCTATTTCACATATTCTAGGTATACGTCTGACTTTTTAACCGCTTGCCCTCCTGAGGATTTACCCCCCTTAATGACCACGCCTCTTTTTGCTACTCGGCGCTGCACTAATTCAACTGATAATTGCGCGGTCATGCAATGCTGCACCCAAACGAAATTTACATCCTTTTGTTCACACAAATAGAGCTTTCTTTCGGTGGTATTTGATCACCTGTGCGCTTTTTATTTTTCACGCTATAAACAAAAACAGGCCAAACATTTTAAAGAAAAACAATATTTTTTACTTTCAGCTATAAAAAATATATAGTAAACTCAAAGTTGGTTATAAATTTAGGCCAAAATGTATTCTGCTCCATGTTTTTGATAAAAAAAATCCCAATAAGTGTATATTGATTGCTTTGTGTGGAAGTTATAGCGTCTACAAACTATGGTATAGATACTGCAGTTTACGCCATTTTTTTGCTCTTTTTGCTAGTTTAAAGGACAATTGCGCGGTCATGCAATACGGTACATAAATGAAATTTACATCCTTTTTTTTCCCCACAAATTGAGTTTCTTTCGGTGGTATTTGATTGCCTTTGCGGTTTGTATTTTTTGCGCTATAAAAAAAAGGCTGACAATTTTGAGGAAAAAAAACAATATTTTGGACTTTTTGCTATAAAACATGTCCAGTAAGAAAAAAATTTAAAAATCAAATTTAGTCATAAATTTCTGCCAAAATGCATTCTGCGACATGTCTTTGCTACAAAAACCCAATACGTGTAAATTAATTGGTTTACGTGAAAGTTATAGCGTTTACAAATGGCGGCAAAGATACTGGGATTTTTAGTTTTTTTTTTTGTACTAATAATGGCGGCGATCAGGGACTTATGGCGGGACTGCGGCAGACATTCTGACATTGGTGGGTACTGACTTGGGGTCACTGACATCCCCAGTGACACCAATATAGTGATCAGTGCAAAAAAAAAAAACACTGACACTGTACTAATGGCACTGGGGAGGAAGGGGTTAAGTTTATTTTTCAGGGAAGGGTTATCTGTGTGAGGGGGAGTATTTTACTAGGGGGCGGGGTGTGTATTGCAGGAGACACCGCTGATCGGGAGAGAGAAACTCTTCTGTCCCGATCAGCTTGTCCTGGAGCTGTCAGGGAACTGACAGAAAACACAGCTACTGCAGCTGTGCTCTCTGTCAGCTATTGCCGCCGATCGCCGGGACATAGCCGGTAATGATCTGCTATGACCCGGTGACTGACATCCATGGCTGTGATCAGCGGGACAGGTAGGGCGGTGGCGCGCCTAGCGCGCGCCCCCTACCTGTTTACAAAACACACGATTTAAAACATGGTTTTGCCTGCCCGTGCCGCCCTGCCGCCGTATTTCTACAGTGGCTGGGCGTCATGTGGTTAAATTGTACCCACTTTCCCAACTTGCACGGAAGACCTCCATTTTATCTTCCTCCATATGGCACAGTTCCTCCATTCTATATATCTTCTCCACTCTTTCTACCCAATCCTTTATTTTTGGTGCCTGTTGTTTCCTCCAAAACTTGGGTATCAGTCCCTTTGCTGCATTTAAATAATACAATAATCCATTTTTTTATATTTTTTTTAACCGAAAACTTGGTACCAAAAAGAAGTAAGTCTCGGAGTCCTTAGGAATATTTACCTTTGTTATTTCCTGAATTATACTCATTATTTCCTCCCAGTATTCTTGAATTTTGTGCCACTCCCACCATAAGTGTATCATTGTACCTCTCCACATCCCCGCCAACATAAAGGTGAGTTATCTCCACTTATTCTGTGCGCTACATTCGGTGTAATATACCATCTTACTAAACACTTATAATTCATTTCAATTTCCTTCATATTACTTCTAAATCCCTTTCCCATTTCTCTAGAAATAGTGGCCTTGTAGCCGTGGTTAATCCTGTGAGAATTTTATATATTTTAGTGATCCCTTGCTTCCCATCTCCTCGTGTATCTAATAAGTGCTCAAAGGGTCAATGTTTTTATTAATTTATAAACCGTGTAAAACAGGAGCAACAAAACACGCCCACCCAGGGGCTATCACTTGCACATAAAAAAAAACAAAAAAAAACCCATTGCATCAGAGCAAAAGGTGTACTGACGCAGGGGCTATCAATGGCACATAAATGACAAAAACTTTACTATTATTATACTTATACAGGATTTATGGCGCCAACAGTTTGCTCAGCGCTTTACAATATAACGGGAGACAAAGCAACAATACAGTTCAATACAAGAGGGAAAGGAGGGCCTGATCCTTGGAGCTTACAATCTAAGAGGGAGGGGCTAGTGGTAGTAATTGTAGGGGATGGACTGGTAGGAGGAGTAGAAGATTCCATTATTAGCTGAGGGCAGGATAGGCTTTCCTGAAGAGAGAGGTTTTCAGAGACTGCCTAAAAGTGAGCAGAGTAGGCGATAGTCTGATAAATTGGGGTACAGAGTTCCAGAGGATGGGTAAGCTCTGGAGAAGTCCTGGAGACAAGCATGGGAGGAGGAGACAAAGGAGCTAGAGAGCAGGAGGTCATGCGAGGAGTCGAGAGTACGGTTTGGGTGATATTCGGAGACAAGATTGGTGATGTAATTTGGGGCGGAGTTATAAATGGCTTTATATGTTATTGTTAATGTTTTGAATTTTATCCATTGGGCAATAGGAAGCCAGTGGAGGGATTGGCAGAGAGGGGTGGAGGACACTTTGTGGAGGGATTGGCAGAGAGGGGTGGAGGACAGTGAGTGGAGGCCAGTGGAGGGATTGGCAGGGAGGGTTGGAGGACAGTGGAGGGATTGGCAGAGAGAGGTGGAGGAAAGTGAATGGAGGCCAATGGAGGGATTGGCAGAGAGGGGTGGAGGACACTGAATGGAGGCCATTGGAGGGATTGACAGAGAGGGGTGGAGGACACTGAATGGAGGCCATTGGAGGGATTGACAGAGAGGGGTGGAGGACACTGAGTGGAGGCCAGTGGAGGGATTGGCAGAGAGGGATGGAGGACACTGAGTGGAGGGATTGGCAGAGATGGGTGGCAGATACGGAACGGTTAGTAAGGTGGATGAGTCTGGCAGCAGCATTCATGATAGACTGAAGAGGGGAATTGGTATAACACCGACAGTAACTCAAACCAAAACCAAAGGCAGCTGCCAAACCAAAAATAAACAAAAAAAGAAAAGGAAGGAGTACAAAAGGAAAGACCAAGAGCAGGGGTCCGATAACGCCAATACAGAACAACATCACAACACCAGACTAGCCGGGGGGAGCGTGGGAAAGGCATATTGCAACCACGGCTCCCATATTTTCAAGAATTTCCGTTGAGAGTCATTACAGATACTTGACATCTGTTCACTGAGCATCATATTGGTCATACGGTCCCGCACCCCCTGAAGAGGGATAAATGGGCTCTTCCATGCCTGAGCAATTGTTCTAGTGGCTGACAAAAACAAATAGGAAGCCAACTTCTGCTGGTGAGCCAAGAGGCCCATTATGGGACAATGAAGCAAAGCAATACCGAGCATCCCAGCATATGGAGAGATGGAACAAGGTGAAAAGGAGGCCAAACACACGAGACCAAAAACGAAACCGTCTCGGGCATGACCACCAGTCAACTTTTTTGACACCCACGTAACGCATGTGTGCGGAGGCAAAGAGGATGGGCTTTAATGGCCGCATGCCCCACATATATGCCTCCATGGGCACGCTCAGTGCATGCTCTCAGCACAGCGAGACATCTCTTGGTCCATACTAATCATCGGGAGTCAGAGGGACTGGGTCCCAATCTTGTGACGGCTGGGACAACCAATCAATCCCTCCTCATCCCAAAAATGTAAATATTGTAAACAAAAAGAGGGGTAATGGGATTTAAATGGTGCTGAAAAGTCTTCCCTTTAGAAAACTGTGCCATAAAATCAAGAATATTATTATATTGCATTAAAATATCTTGGGATAAATACCCCTAAAAGAGGTATAAAAGAACCACAATTCAGCCACCCCTGCCAACATCATCTTCCCCCACATACAGACAAATCATACAATATGTAAGATACACAAGTGTGCACAAAACCCAAAAAGGTCATATAACTGAGGGAGAGAAAATCGAATTGGTGAGGATTGTAGCCTCAACGCGTTTCACATGAACTTTCTTCAGGGGTTCAGGAAATGCAAGTGGCTATGGCTGCTAAAGAGAAAAGGAAAAAAAAATACAATAATATATATGAAAGGATCGATTATTCTTGTCCCCTCAGAGACCCCCGATCTGTGGAGAGATTCCTGTGTATCAGCAGAATTCTGGGAACACCCTATGAACATGTTGTAACAAACTAGCTCATCAGAGCTGGAAGCAGAGTTCTTCTTTTCCTTTCTGTTATGTGAGGTATTCCTCGAATCATTCCTCACGTCCCCCCTTTCCAGTCCTGAGAGGCAAACGTTATCTCCTGACAGAAGGTGTGGGACAACCAGGTTAAGACATGAGATTGGAGCCAGGCCGTCTGCTGAAGTGTAACTTTTGTCACCCAAAACTATGTAAGCCCACACCTTATCAAACTGACCAGAGTAATTGCACATTCCTCAGGTCAACTGTATGTTTCATGTCATGGATTATGAAGCCTTAGTTTTAACTGAGTTTCCCAGTGACCACTCCCAAAACGTGTAGTCAGAGCCCCCCCCCTCCCCTTTGACAGGGATTTTTAAGAGAGACAGGCAGACAAGCCTAGAGAGAGTCAGAGTTTTAACAGGGTCTCCTCAGCTGAACATCGTAACAAAAGGAGACCACGAATCACCCTGCTCTGCTGCTTGAGTCTGAAAAACCAAGGCAAGGCATGTAACTTAACCCTGTAATTTCCTTGCTATTCTCTGTTTGCTGTGTCTTTGTATACATATATATATATATTTTTTGTGACATCTCTTCGTAAATATTTTGTTGCACCTGTTTGATCCTTTTAGTAGTAAATCTTTCTTTCTGAAAGTGTTAAACTGGTTTTAAGCGCTTACCTGCAATTCACGAATACCTGCCTTTTGAAGAGACGCTACTGTTTGTTATATCTCTGTATAGCAGGTCCGCGGGCCGTGCTATATAGATCCATATTTCAACCACTATAGTGTATTTTGATAAGAGTTTCCGTCTTCTCGGTATTACAAGTGACGGTGGTGGCAGACAGAGGGTTAGTTGCGTAATTAACCCGACCCAGTAACAAGCGCATTCAGGCTGCAGGCACCGATTGTAGCCCATTAGCTGGACAATCGCTGTGCAGGGTGCAGCTGGGTGGGGCGCGTCACATCACGGTGTTAGATCGGTCGGTCCTTCGGTCACGAGTTTGGTGAGAAGGTCTGGGGTCTGACGCCGTGGGCGTGACGTATTACTGTTAGTCGCGGTCGTGCGATTGTCGCCTGCTGGTGGCAGCGACCGTGGA
Organism: Staurois parvus; assembly: GCF_062004578.1. Taxonomy (NCBI): domain Eukaryota; kingdom Metazoa; phylum Chordata; class Amphibia; order Anura; family Ranidae; genus Staurois; species Staurois parvus. The sequence continues at coordinate 36,977 of NW_028321350.1, read as the reverse complement.
TCCGTGACACATGGAATAACAGCAGACAGCTTATATTCAAAGATGTTCAAAGTTTATTAGACATTACTTAGATTATATAGGGTACAGGACAAAGAAAGGAGGGGGGGAGCGAGTTTCAAAATTGCAACTTTGTAAGTTTCCATCATGAGCTGACTACATGAAACATGACATACTGTATACATTTCTTGGTATAAACTGTTTCAGCCAGCTTTCTGAGAATCGGCTGAACACAGAAAGCTCAGGAACACCTTATCTTTGTTTATACATCCTTGAGCAAAATGAGACCGTTTCATTAAACTTCTAATATATCTGCAAAAACCTAACTTAATACTTAAAATGGCGTACATCAACAAAATGGAGGTTATCTAGATCCTTCCAATATAGAATATTATATATCCAAAAACAAAAATATACATAAAAAAACAAAAGAAACTTTCACTTAACCACTTGCCTACCGGGCACTTATACCCCCTTATTTACCAGGCCAATTTTCAGCTTTCAGCGCTGCCGCACTTTGACAATTGCGCGGTCATGCAACATTGTACCCATATGAAATTTTGCTCATTTTTTTTCTCACAAATAGAGCTTTCTTTTGGTGGTATTTAATCGCCACTGGGCGCTTTACTTTTTGCGCTATAAATAAAAATATAAATCTTCTTCATATAACTGCTTACAGTGGCTTGTTTCGTTCTGTGTATTTCGCATTACAGTGGGTCAATTCGGTGGATTATATCGATAACTTATTTTGTTCTGTATATTTCGATAGTTTATCTCGGTTACGATTACTCTACATTGAATTGACCCACTGTAATGCGAAATATACAGAACGAAACAAGCCATTGTAAGTAGTGTTATATTATATTATATTATGAAGAAGATTGAAGTTATTAAAGAAGTTAACTAAAGTATTCGGTGTGCTCTTTAAACCTTCTGCATCCATAGAGCGGCATTGGAGGAATTACAGAGTAAAGTCAGTCTAATCAAACAAAAGAAACAGCAATTGCATAATTTTTCTAATCCCACAGCGCAGAAGGCACTGCATAGTGCTGCGCCTGCCACAGTGGAACTATTTGGCCTTCTCTGCTTCCATGGAGCTTCTCTGACTGGAACTTTGTCTGTTTCCTCTTCTGTCTGGTGAGCATGTGACTCTAGAACAGGGGTGGGCAAACTTTTTGACTTGAGGGACGCAATGGGTTCATATATTGGACCCAGGGGCCGGACCAAGAGTAGATGATGTGTATGTGTCATCCATAGTAAGCATAGTAATTAATCCCCCATATAGTAATTCATCCCCCCTATAGTAATTCATCCCCCCTATAGCAATTCATCCCCCCTATAGCAATTCATCCCCCCTATAGCAATTCATCCCCCCTATAGCAATTCATCCCCCCTATAGTAATTCATTCCCCATATAGTAATTCATCCCCCATATAATAATTCATCCCCCATATAATAATTCATCCCCCATATAGTAATTCATCCCCCATAGTAATTCATCCCCCATAGTAATTCATCCCCCATATAGTAATTAATCCCCCATATAGTAATTCATCCCCCATAGTAATTCATCCCCCATATAGTAATTCATCCCCCATAGTAATTCATTCCCCATATAGTAATTCATTCCCCATATTAATTCATCCCCCATATATAGTCCCCAAGTCCACCCTGTGTCAATTCACTTACCTTTGCTCCGCGCGTTCCTCTCGCCGTCTTCCCGCGCAGCTCCGGTGTAGCATGAAAATCTGTCCCCCTCGACGTATCTGCGCATGTGCCAGTTTCAGGCATTAGCAGCCGATCGGCGATCTCCGGCACATGCGCAGATACGTCGAGGGGGACAGAGCCTCATAGGAGACAGATTTTCATGCTACGCCGGTCTTCAGGGCGGACTGTGAGAGGAGCCTAGCGGGAGCCTAGCTCCGCGGGCCAGATTAAAAGGTCCGCCGGGCCGTATTCGGCCCGCGGGCCGTAGTTTGCCCATTGCTGCTCTAGAACAATCTAGCAAGGAGTTTTACACAGGCATAAATGCGAAACTGGCTTGGATTGGTTAAGGCTCTGTACAGTGTGAGGATGGCTGTGATTGGCTCACCTATGTACTTACTCTTAAAGGCATATTTTCCTTTTCTGCTTCTGCTAACACAATGAATATATAAATGTCATATAACATTCAAAGACATAGATTACAGCAATGATTCTGCTTTTGGACTTAACATATGTACATATACACTGTACTGAGGTTATTGGCAGGTTTGTGAACCATATTAGCAACCTAGGACCGTTCTTAGCTGGCCAGCTACAGCCCCCCCCTGCTCCCCAAAGGTGCCAATCCTTAATGGGGAGCAGGGTACCAATCTTTAGTGGGTGGAACTCCGCTTTAAGATTCTAAATGAGATCTAGAAACCTTACAAGAAAGGAGTGGGCAGCTACTTAGCAAATGAGGTTTAATGTTAAAAAATGCAAAGCAATGCACTTGGGGGTTTGTGGGGTTAAAAATATGATCGCAAATTACTCACCAGGAAGGGAATCTGGGGGAATTCAGGATGAAAAAAGATCTGGGGGTCCTAGTAGATGACTGGCTCAGCCACGGCATACAATGCCCAGCAAAGCTACTTGGATATTAACATGCATAATAAAGGTATCAAGAGAGAACACTATAAGCCTGCCACTTTATAAAACTCTGGTTCGCCCACATCTGAAATATGCTCCTGGCCCCTCCCTCCTGCTTTATACCCCCCAGAGCAAGGGTCACCCAAAGAGGCTTGCTCCTGAGCCACTGCTCTGTATCCATTCACACATGGAGCTGCTTCTCTGCCCTGCCCCCTCTCTCTTCTCATTGACTCACTGGCTGTGATTGACAGCAGCAGCAGCCAATGCATGAAGGAAAAATAAAACTTGATCCTTTACAAACACTTTAAACGTATTTTCATAGGAGACTGGAAAGCATTGCAACTGCGATCATTGGATGGTGGGTGCCGTGTTGGGCTCCTGTAGACTCTTCTCCAGATCCATGCCTGTATCAAGGTACGGGCATTCAGCTGGATAGCTGGAGGAAGTGTCAGTGGACTGTGAATGCAGTGATTGCGCACTTGTGTTCCATTGAGAACTACAAGTCCATCTGCCGTGGAACGTAAGAGGACATGATTGACGAGACTGCAGATGAAGGCCATATAGCTTCACCGATTTTTAAAAAATGACAGCTGCTGCCTTAAAGAAGGACTCCTGCACAATGTAACAAGGGGGACCTCTTTGGCCGTGGGGGGTGGTCAGGTGTCCCTATTTGCGCCATGTTACACTCTAAATGCGGGAGTAATATGTACCATGGTGCAAAAGTGGAGTTGGATTTTATGTTGCAGCTGATAAATTTAAATAAATACAACTACAGTGAAGTTGATGTGTTGAAAGCAGAAAAAAATGGGCAAGTGTAAGGATTTGAAGGACCAAATGATCATGTCTAGACAGTTGGGTCAGGGCAACTCTAGAACTGAAGCTCTTGTTGGATGTTCCAGGTCTGCAGTGGTCAGGACCAACCAAAAGTGGTCCAAGGAAGGAAAATTGGCGACAGATTATTGGGTGGCCAAGGCTCATTGATGGAGCTGGGGACTGAAGGCTGGCCCATGTAGTCCGATTCAAAAGAGGAGCTACTGGAGCCAAAGGCGCTTACAATGGGCACATGAACCTCAGAACTGGACCACAGAGCAATGGAAGAAGGTAGCCTGTTCTGATGAATTCAAGAATGGTCTGAGGAATGACAATTTGAAAGCAGAGCTCCACCCGAAAGGGGAAGTTCCGCTTTAAGGACTGCTCCCCCTCTCCCCATTAGCTTCTCTAGGCGATCGGAAACAGAAGGTGTCCTCCCTCCCTCCTTCCCTGTAGTCTTTTGGGACACGTGACAGGTCCCAGAAGACTACAGGACCTTTCATAATGCACAGCGTTACTCGCGCACGCGCAGTGGGTACCCGGCTGTGAAGCCGCAAGCTGTCATAGCTGGGTGCCCACACTGAAGATGCCGGCCTCCAGGAATACAGGATAACCGGTGAAACAGGGACACACCAAGGGACAGGTAAGCGGCTGTTTTTTAGAAGTCAGCAGCTACAGTTTTTTTTTTTTGTAGCTGCTGACTTTTATTTTTTGATAAGGTGAGTGGAACTCCGCTTTAAGGTGTTGATTTGGCCTCCAGATCTCAATCCAATCAAGCATCTGTAAGATGTGCTGGAAAAACAAGTCCGATCCACAGAGGCCCCACCTCACAACCTACAGGACAGAAAGGACTGGCAACTTGGTGCCAGATACTACAGCATACCTTCAGAGGTCTAGTGGTGTCCATGCCTCCAATGGGTATGATGTGTGGTCATAATGTTATGACTGATCAGTGTATTTCCTAAAGATGAGGAATTAACTTTTTGAAAATTCTCAAGTTTCTTCCCAAAATTCAGTTTTTAATGAGATTTTTTTGTACTGTTTGAATTCAGTTTTGCTTCGTTCAAATCGTCTTTTTTTTTTTTTTGGCAACAGAGGTGCCATTGTCCCTTTAATGGAAGAAGATTTTATTGCATATTTATGTGTTTTAATTTTCCTTCTTGGAATGGACTGTAGAATATGAAAACACGGAGATCTCTCTTGGAAGTAATTGTCTTGCTTTGCTGGTTCCTCCGTATTCTATACACAAGTATTGAGCTGAAATTCCATTACTGGATGAAGTCCTGGCGGAACTGATGACATCATTCAATGAAAATGTAATTGGTGACCTCTCCAGAAGGGGAATATACATAACGCTCCGTTCTATTGCTGTGCCGTGCCTAATTGTGTAAGACATATTGTTGCAGAGGAGGGTTCATAAATGTGTAGGCCTTGGGAAGCCGGTCCTGGAGACGCTGGCGGTTGTGACGTTCCCATGACTCGCTCGGCACTGAAGGGAATAGCTCTGTAATATTCTTTGCCTCGTTGCCTTCTTTGGGTGTTCATAGAAAACACCACATAAAATGTCGTTCCCCCCCCCCCCACCACCACTTTAAGTTGTTTTTAATGGTGGTGTCAATTTGATTATTTAACCCCTTCAATGAAAGATGTTTTGTTTGTCCACAGCATGGTGGCCAGTCTTTCTCCACTGTGTGGTGGCCAGTCTTTCTCTACCGTGCGGTGGCCGGTCTTTCTCCACCGTGCGGTGGCCGGTCTTTCTCCACCGTGCGGTGGCCGGTCTTTCTCCACCGTGCGGTGGCCGGTCTTTCTCCACCGTGCGGTGGCCGGTCTTTCTCCACCGTGCGGTGGCCGGTCTTTCTCCACCGTGCGGTGGCCGGTCTTTCTCCACCGTGCGGTGGCCGGTCTTTCTCCACCGTGCGGTGGCCGGTCTTTCTCCACCGTGCGGTGGCCGGTCTTTCTCCACCGTGCGGTGGCCGGTCTTTCTCCACCGTGCGGTGGCCGGTCTTTCTCTACCGTGCGGTGGCCGGTCTTTTTCCACCGTGCGGTGGCCGGTCTTTTTCCACCGTGCGGTGGCCGGTTTTTCTCCACCGTGCGGTGGCCGGTTTTTCTCCACCGTGCGGTGGCCGGTCTTTCTCCACCGTGCGGTGGCCGGTCTTTCTCCACCGTGACGGCTAAAGCGGTTGTAAACCCTTACATAGACCCAGTGAAGTGACTGGCCTCAGGTGATACACAGAGAAACAAATCCTCCTGCATTTGTACCTATTTGTACCAAAGTTGTACCTATTTATCTGTAGTCTTCTCTTCGTCCGTTCAAAGCCCAGAATTTATAAAGCTCTTCTGAGATTTCAGAAAGCAGGGGGCGAGGAGCTGAAATTTCACTCTGCAGAGCTCAGCGAGGAGAGCTTTGAGAGTTGATTGGAGAGAAGGGACACACACCCCTTCGCACAGCACACAGGAACAGAGTTGAGGCTGTCAATCGCAGGCTGTGTGCTGGAGCTCCCTCCCCAGTCACCTTTTTATATCTTGGTGGTCTGGAAAACTTGTCAGAAGTGACTCGTGCAGACAGAAGAGGAATGAAGCAGCAGACAGAAATGACACTTAATGCTCTGGACTGAGACAAGTACACACTCTAGAGGGATATGCTTTGTTCATGTCTGAGGTTTACAACCACTTTTTCACTAGTCACATGTGTAATCTCCTTTGGGAGTACAGGTAAACCCCCTTTCACATGATTACTCCTAATTCTAGTGCATAACAGCATTAAAGTGGTACTAAACCCACATGCTCCAATCGCACACCAATTGGTGAGCCTGTCCCCGCATTTCCGCTTCTGGTGACGTGATCCCTCTAGAAGCTGGAAATCACTATAGCATACATCCTTAATGCACTGCGACTACAATGACCTCCACTCGCTTCCGGGTCCCGTGCCAAGTGGCCGCCCTACCGCATTGTGCACACTTGAGGAGGGCTGGGAGGACACTTGAGGAGGGCTGGGAGGACACAGGAGGAGGGCTGGGAGGACACAGGAGGAGGGCTGGGAGGACACAGGAGGAGGGCTGGGAGGACACAGGAGGAGGGCTGGGAGGACACAGGAGGAGGGCTGGGAGGACACAGGAGGAGGGCTGGGAGGACACAGGAGGAGGGCTGGGAGGACACAGGAGGAGGGCTGGGAGGACACAGGAGGAGGGCTGGCAGGACACAGGAGGGCGGCTGGCAGGACACAGGAGGGCGGCTGGCAGGACACAGGAGGGCGGCTGGCAGGACACAGGAGGGCGGCTGGCAGGACACAGGAGGAGGGCTGGCAGGACACAGGAGGAGGGCTGGCAGGACACAGGATCCATTCAGAGAATTGTTTGCATTTTCCTAATAGATAAAAAGCATTTTCTGGTTGGACAAGGTTGATAGCAAGACATCACCACCCCACCTCTCCAGCTCATCCAATCAGAGCGTGCTTTGCATTTGTTGAGATAAAGCAAAGCATTCTCTGAAAGTTGCCATCGTCCAGCAGCCATGGTCCTGTGTTCACAGTGCAGGGCAGCCGCTCGGCACGGGACCCGGAAGTAGGAGCCCCAAGCTGTTGCAGCGAGCGGCAGCCATTCTTGACCCGTGGGTGCCCCTACCATTGTCAGCATTGACATGCATAGATGGAGGCGTGGCTGTTTTCTGCGTCTGGTATGCCCTTCGAAGGGATGTCTGTCTGTTTTTCCGCACTGAGTGGATCGCACCGGTTTAGATGTAAATAGTACTCAACTCAGATTTTTTTTTTATTGCATATAAATTTCTAAACCTTGAAGCTTAGGCTGATAATAATCTGCGCTGCTCCAGATGAGATCTCAGTGTGGCGTCGCGTCTCTGAAGGATCCGAGCGCATCCATATTTTTTGTTTTTGTTGTTTTTTTTTTTTTATTTGTGCATTCCCCCCCCCCCCCCCCCATCTCTTTCCTTCCTGTCCTTGTAACACAACACCTGCCGCTTGCATTGCTAAACACAACTTTGTCAATTTCCCTCAGTCTTCGATCTGCTGATACGCAGGTTTTTCCCCCCGCTGCGACTTCCTACAAATGGGCCCCAGTGTGCCAATTCCACGAATTGCACCGTCTTTACCAAGATCGTTCATTTGCATTATCGGCAATAACCATTACATTTATTTGAAATTTTAATTCACTGCCGCAAAATGCCTTTGTAATCAAATCGCGTTGTTTTGTTTACTTGAAATGTCCAGCCTCTATTAACCCTTTCCCCTCCGGCCCCCCTTGCTTTTGGGGTTTTGTTTTTATCTTTTCATCAACTTACAACACGGGGGACGGCACATGGATTTCATATAGTAGTCACCTGCCTGGACTGTGCATGTTCTCCCTGTGCCTGTGTGGGTTTCCTCCGGGTATGCCGGTTTCCTCCTACACTCCAAAGACATGCCAGGAGGTTAATTGGCTCCTGTCTAAATTGGCCCTAATATATGTATGTATGAATGTGAGTTAGGGACCTTAGATTGTACGCCCCTTCAGGGTTAGGGACTGATGTGAATGTAAATATATATATATATAGTACAGTCGTGTTCAAAATAATATCAGTCAGACATCACTAACTGGATCAATCACTGTTTTTGGTGGAAATGATATTTCTACATGGCAAATAATTTCCTAGCAGGTGTAGTAGAGTCATAGAAATCCAACAGACCCAACAGTCATGACATGCATGCTGCTGATTCTGTGTCATTGAATCACTCATTGAAAGGGGCGTGTTCAAAATAATAGCCGTGTGGAGTTCTATTAGTGAGGTCATTCATTCTTTGAAAAACAGGTGGCAATTATTGCCCTTATTTAAGGAAGGAAGGCAGCAAATGTTGGACATGCTGGTTACAGTGCATTTCTCTCTGAAATTCTGAGGAAAATGGGTCGTTCCAGACATTGTTCAGAAGAACAGCGTACCTTGATTAAAAAGTTGATTGGAGAGGGGAAAACATAAAGAAGTGCAGAAAATGATCGGCTGCTCAGCTAAAATGATGGCAAATGCTTTAAAATGGCAACCAAAACCTGAAAGACGCGGAAGAAAGCGAAAAACTACCATTGGAATGGATAGAAGAATAGCCAAAATGGGGCGGACTCAGCCAACAATCAGCTCCAGGAAGATGAAAGAAGGTGTGACGTTCCCTGTGAGGACTGTTACAATTAGAAGACGCCGATGTGAAGCCAAGCTATCTGCAAGAAGTCCCCGCAAAGTCCCACTGTTGGGAAAAAGACGTGTGCTGAAGAGGTTACAATCTGCCAAAGAGCACATTGACCGGCCTAAAGGGAAATGGTGCAACATTTTGTGGACTGATGAAATAAGATTGTTTTTTGGGTCTAGTGGGCGGACACAGTTTGTCAGACGACCCCCAAACACTGAATTCAAGCCACAGTACACTGTGAAGACCGTGAAGCATGGTGGTGCAAGCATCATGATATGGGGATGTCTCTCATACTCCGGTGTTGGGCCTATTTATCGCATACCAGGGATCATGGATCAGTTTGAATACATCAGAATACTTGAAGAGGTCATGCTGCCTTATGCTGAAGAGGAAATGCCCTTGAAATGGGGGTTCCAACAAGACAACGACCCCAAACACACCAGTAAACGTGCAACATCTTGGTTCCAGACCAACAAGATTGACGTTATGGAGTGGCCAGCCCAATCCCCGGATCTTCATCCAATAGAAAACTTGTGGGGTGACATCAAAAATGCCGTTTCTGAGGCAAAACCAAGAAATAGAGAAGAACTGTGGAATGTGGTCCAATCATCCTGGGCTGGAATACCTGATCACAGGGGCCAGAAGTTGGGGGACTCCATGCAACACAGATGTACAGCAGTTCTCAGAAACAGTGCGACTACAACCAAATATTCATGAAGTCATTCAAAGGAAAGCAAAATCTTCAAACATTTCTCAGTTTATATAGTGAATGTTTGAGTTTGTAAAGAAGAATACAAACACTGCGATTTTTTTTTGAACCGTCTAATATTCACTTTTCTTCACTTTTTTAGAGGAACAACACAAATTTGATGTATTTTTCTTCATGTTGTGATTTGGAATAGAATGTGTCGTGTTCCCAATGCATTTGTGTGGATGGAAATAAAAGCTATTAGAAGGATTTTCAGCTTTATTCACTTTCTTCAACACACTGCTATTATTTTGAACACAACTGTGTGTGTATGTGTGTATATATATATAGCACAGTGTAAAGTCCTCATGCACACTGGATGTTTTTACAGCTGCTGTTTTTGGCTTTTGACGTTTTTTGCATTCAATTTGTGGTTAATTATATAATTGATTCCAATAATGATGTATTATTATACCGGATTTATATAGAACAAAGTTTGCTCAGCACTTTACAATATAACGGGAGACAATACAGCAACAATACAGTTCAATACAAGAGGGAAAGAAGGGCCCTGATCCCGGGAGCTTACAATCTAGGAGGGAGGGGCTAGTGGTACAAAAGGTAGTAACTGTGGGGGATGGACTGGTTGGAAGATTAGAAGATTCCGTTCTTACCTGAGGACAGGATAGGCTTCTCTGAAGAGATCGGTTTTCAGATATCGCCTTAAAGTGAGCAGAGTAGGCGATAGTCTGATAAATTGGGGTAGAGAGTTCCAGAGGACGGGGGGAAGTTCTGGAGACGAGCATGGGAGGAGGAGACAAGGGAGCTAGAGAGTAGGAGGTCTTGCGAGGAGCGGAGAGAGGTTTGGGTGATATTTAGAGACAAGATCGTTTGGGTGATATTTAGAGACAAGATCGTTGATATAATTTGGGGCAGAGTTTTAAATGGCTTTATATGTTATTAATGTTTTAAATTTTATCCGTTGGGCAATGGGAAGCCAGTGGAGGGATTGGCAGAGAGGGGTGGAGGACACTGAGTGGAGGTCAGTGGAGGGATTGGCAGAGAGGGGTGGAGGACACTGAGTGGAGGCCAGTGGAGGGATTGGCAGAGAGGGGTGGAGGACACTGAGTGGAGGTCAGTGGAGGGATTGGCAGAGAGGGGTGGAGGACACTGAGTGGAGGGTTTGGCAGAGAGGGGTGGAGGACACTGAGTGGAGGGATTGGCAGAGAGGGATGGCAGATACAAAACGGTTAGTAAGGTGGATGAGTCTGGCAGCAGCATTCATGATAGACTGAAGAGGGGATAACCTGTGATGTGGTCGGCCAATGAGGAGGGAGTTACAGTAGTTGAGGCGTGATATAACAAGGGAGTGAATAAGTTGCTTAGTGGTTTCCGAGGTTAGGAACGGGCATATCTTGGAGGTGTTGCGGAGGTTGGAGGTGTTGCGGAGGTTGCGGAGGTTGGAGGTGTTGCGGAGGTGAAGTCTACAAGATTTGGACAGCGGTTGGATTTGGGGGTGAGAGGACAGATGGGAGTCTAGGATTACACCTAGTACCCTGGCATGAGGGGAAGGACTGATGGTGGTGTTATTGATCTTGATGTATGTATATATTGATCTAAGTAGCATTTTGGATTTCAATATATGTTCTGATCTGAAGAAGGGCGTTAACATAATAGCCCAAAACTGTTTGTTGAACACTATGATGTATGGCTTTGTCCATTTTTTTTGGATCACCCTTTTGTATGGTGATTTTTCAATAATCAGCAATCTAATTTTCTTTTTTCTTTTACATATATACAGTATATACACTGTGTAAACTGACAGCGCTATAAGTCCTCACGCACACGGGACATTTTTACAGCGGCTGTTTTTGGCTTTTGACTGTTGTTTTTTTTTTTAGGTGTCCATGCACACATAGACTGGAATCAACATTTTTTGGCTGGAAAAAAAAACCCCCCCAGGACTAGTGGGTTTCTAGAGGAGTTTTTTAGCTGGAAAAACACTCTAATGCTGGAAAATGCAGTAAAACGCCACAAACCGTCGTATTTTTACATTTTTTTGTTAAAACAAAAGAACGCTAAAAACTGCAAACGCGGAAAAACGCCGCTGAAGTCTAATGCAAAAAAACCTTAAAAACTTGCGTTTTTTTTCATGTGACTTTACACAGCTAACGTTACCAACGTTATCAAAATGTCCTGTGTGCATGAGGGCTATAAGTACCTGAAATAAATAAATAAAATAAATAGTAGGTAGGTGCCCACTGCATAAGGCTGCAAAATGCTATTGGCCTCATTTTAGTCTTTTGTGGTCTTTTTTTTTTTTTTTCCCTCAAGCTGAGGGATGACATGATCAAAAATCTGAGGCTGTGACCGCACACCCTTTAAATTTGCAGCATAAATATGTAGACACTGCTAATATACAGGTGGGTTATAGATTAGACCTCCAGAAATAAACTGCCCTGCCTGGTGTTTACATTTTATAATCAGTTATGCTCTCCATTAGTTAAAGTGATACTAAAGTTACATTTATTAATAAAAGTTGTTATTTTTAACTACTCCGTGCAACAATATTGCACAGAGCAGTCCCTCCCCTACTGTTTGGTAGTCCCCTGCCTGCCCTCTCTACTCCTACTTCCTCCAAGTGCCCCCTTAGCAAGCCGTGTGCTATGGGGGCACCCATGCTGGTGCACTCCTGAGCTGGGCTGCCTGCGTCCATACACACACACAGTGCCGGTAAGCCACACCCCTGCACCGTCCTTACAGGTTTGACAGCAGCAGGAGCCTATAGCTCCCACTGCCGCTTGTGTCTCCTGTGAGACCAGGAAGTGAGAGGAGCTGCGCTGCAGCTGGGACAGTTCTGGATCAGTGGGAGGAGTCAGGTAAGTGTTTAGGGCTGGGGGGCGCTGGTAGTGGGGACGTTTTTTAGCCTAATGCATAGAATGCATTAAAGTAAAAAAAAACTTTAAAAGATAAGTATAGGAATAAGGAAAAACAGTATTCATACTCCCCTAGATGGCTGCAGCATCAATGTGATGCTGCAGCTGTGTCCCCCCCTGTCTACACCGAGACCTGAGTGATCAAAGACTGTTGAATGCTCAGTTCTCAGTCTTCAGTGAGCGGAGAGACAGTGACTGTCAGTCTCTGGTTCTCTGCCCCGCCCGCCCCGCCTCTCCAGCACTCGCTGGAGCCTTGGTTGTCCCCCCATCCCCCAGCCCAAATCCTCCCCCCCATTCCCCAGCCCAAATCCTCCGCCCCATTCCCCAGCAAAAATCCTCCCCCCATCCCCCAGCCCAAATCCTCCCCCTCCCCCCCCCCCCCATCCCCCAGCACAAATCCTCTAACCCTCAAATCTACCCTCTGAGCATAAATCAGATCTTTTCACCTGCACAAATTCCCTTTCCTAGCACAAATCCCCGCAATCATCCCTACTAACCTAAATCCCCACAATCATCCCTGCTAGCACAAATCCCCGAAATCATCCCTACTAGCACAAATCCCCGCAATCCCTACTAGCCCAAATCCCCCCAGTCGTCCCTACTAGCCCAAATCCCCCCAGTCGTCCCTACTAGCCCAAATCCCCCCCAGTCGTCCCTACTAGCCCAAATCCCCCCCAGTCGTCCCTACTAGCCCAAATCCCCCCAGTCGTCCCTACTAGCCCAAATCCCCTCAGTCGTCCCTACTAGCCCAAATCCCCCCAGTCGTCCCTACTAGCCCAAATCCCCCCAGTCGTCCCTACTAGCCCAAATCCCCCCAGTCGTCCCTACTAGCCCAAATCCCCCCAGTCGTCCCTACTAGCCCAAATCCCCCCAGTCGTCCCTACTAGCCCAAATCCCCATAGTCGTCCCTACTAGCCCAAATCCCCCCAGTCGTCCCTACTAGCCCAAATCCCCCCAGTGGTCCCTACTAGCCAAAATCCCCCCAGTGGTCCCTACTAGCCCAAATCCCCCCAATCGTCCCTACTAGCCCAATTCCCCCCAGTCATCCTTTCTAGCCCAAATCCCCCCAATCGTCCCTACTAGCCCAAATCCCCCCAATCGTCCCTACTAGCCCAAATCCCCCCAGTCGTCCCTACTAGCCCAAATCCCCGCAATCGTCCCTACTAGCCCAAATCCCCGCAATCGTCCCTACTAGCCCAAATCCCCCCAGTCGTCCCTACTAGCCCAAATCCCCCCAGTCGTCCCTACTAGCCCAAATCCCCCCAGTCGTCCCTACTAGCCCAAATCCCCCCAGTCGTCCCTACTAGCCCAAATCCCCCCAATCATCCCTACTAGCCCAAATCCCCCCAGTCGTCCTTTCTAGCCCAAATCCCCGCAATCGTCCCTACTAGCCCAAATCCCCCCAGTCGTCCCTACTAGCCCAAATCCCCCCAGTCGTCCCTACTAGCCCAAATCCCCCCAGTCGTCCCTACTAGCCCAAATCCCCCCAATCATCCCTACTAGCCCAAATCCCCCCAGTCATCCCTACTAGCCCAAATCCCCGCAATCATCCCTACTAGCCCAAATCCCCGCAATCATCCCTACTAGCCCAAATCCCCCTTCCTAACACAAATCCACCCTCCTAGTTCAAATCCGCTTCTCTTGCCCACCCTTTGTCCCTGCCCTGCACCCGACTACCTCCAATCTGCCTAAAAGGAACAGGACAGATCCCCCTCCAAGGTTGTTTTCAACCGCCTGTCCAAAGGAATGCATGGACCTTCTGATCAAGTCTGGAGGAAAAGCTGGATAGCTCATGTGCAAGAGGCATTTGCTTTTGAATAAAAGTGGACAGGAAGCTCTGAAACATGCTTCACTGACTGAGTTCATGAAGGGTGCTACATCTGAGTGAACCCCCTCCCCCCCACACACATGGTAGAAGAACAAAGATTTATAATTGTCCATAGAGTATTGCATATGTATATCTATATTGACATAGAAGATCTACAGCTCTTCTCATGTATGGAGTGATCTTAGAGTGGACCTTCCCTTTCGGTAATGGGTTATAGATTTGACTTCTCCCAGTATGGGAAGAGCGCGTCTAGAACATTAATCTACAGATTGTGCTTGTCAACGTCTTAAGGTAGAAGTTCCATCGTTTTCTGGTGTTTGGTCAAAGACAAAAACCCACACCATGTCTGCCGAGCCCTTCAGAGTCCTGAAAATCAGTGCAACAGGAACCATTGGAAAGTGTGAAGGAAACGGAGTCTTGAAGGTCTGTCATGATAGATGGAGGCCCTTTTCCACAGAACACAAAATGGCTGCCGCACCATTAAGGCAACAGCTCCACTCCGAGGAAAGCCGCAGAGTTCATTGACATGGCTTCTTCGTGTAACGGAGCCTTTTGATGGAGTGCGTTACAAGCCTTGTAGTTGATGCTGTGGCGAAGATTCATGAGAACACGGTGAACATGAGTTGCGTATTTGTCACAGTTACCCAAGTGAATGGTCTCGTAATGCCTCGCTGGCGCTGGCTGCATCTGGGGGGAGATGATCTATTTTCATGTGTTGGTTTTTATGTGAAATATAAGTCATCCGGAGCCAACAATGTTTCAGCTTCATTGCTTCATCTTGTACATCGGGACTTCCCAGCAGTCCTCGCTTCATGTCTACTTATTGTGACTGAGCAGAGCCGTTTCTGCGCCATTAAAAGGGTTAAACTGAATTGTTTTAGCCAGATGGAGTTTAACTAGTTTATCTTCTTTACGGAGCTGTTGATTTGAGTCGAGGCTTCATCAAGGCTTCGGGGTTAGTGACGGTGTGAAGAGTGCAAAGGTGAGGAGCCAGCCCCAAATACTCTCCACCATAGACCTATCCCCAGAAGTGCACTGCACCCTGCCAAGAATGTGGAAACGGGCAATACAGCTTTTTTTTGCTCTGAATTTTTCGGGGAATTTTTTTGCCACAGGAAACAGTCTTTGAAACTGAACTCCGGATGGGAAAAAATATTGAGTGCAAATAAATAAATTTTATATATATAATATGTGTGTGTATCTTAAGCCTTAAAAGCCAAATCTATTATTTATTTAGACACATGGTAGTCAACTGTATTCACATGGGGGGCCTCAAGTGGAGCCCTTGACATCGCCAAAAGGCCACACATGCAATTCACTGAATGCTTATTATCAGAGACAATAGACACAACAGGATATAATCAACAACAATTATACAGTGTATGGTCAGAGAGCGTGGACATGATACAGTGGATAGTCAAAGACTGTGGACATGATACCAGAGATGGTCAGAGACTGTGGACATGATACCAGAGATGGTCAGAGACTGTGGACATGATACCAGAGATGGTCAGAGACTGTGGACATGATACCAGAGATGGTCAGAGACTGTGGACATGATACCAGAGATGGTCAGAGACTGTGGACATGATACCAGAGATGGTCAGAGACTGTGGACATGATACCAGAGATGGTCAGAGACTGTGGACATGATACAGTAGATGGTCAGAGACTGTGGACATGATACAGTAGATGGTCAGAGGCTGTGGACATGATACAGTGGATAGTCAGAGACTGTGGACAAGATACCAGAGATGGTCAGAGGCTGTGGACATAACAGAGATGGTCAGAGGCTGCGGATATTATACAGTAGATGGTCAGAGGCTGCGTGTATCTTAAGCCTTAAAAGCCAAGTCTATTATTTATTTAGACACATGGTAGTCAACTGTATTCACATGGGGGGCCTCAAGTGGAGCCCTTGACATCGCCAAAAGGCCACACATGCAATTCACTGAATGCTTATTATCAGAGACAATAGACACAACAGGATATAATCAACAACAATTATACAGTGGATGGTCAGAGAGCGTGGACATGATACAGTGGATAGTCAAAGACTGTGGACATGATACCAGAGATGGTCAGAGACTGTGGACATGATACCAGAGATGGTCAGAGACTGTGGACATGATACCAGAGATGGTCAGAGACTGTGGACATGATACCAGAGATGGTCAGAGACTGTGGACATGATACCAGAGATGGTCAGAGACTGTGGACATGATACCAGAGATGGTCAGAGACTGTGGACATGATACCAGAGATGGTCAGAGACTGTGGACATGATACCAGAGATGGTCAGAGACTGTGGACATGATACAGTAGATGGTCAGAGGCTGTGGACATGATACAGTAGATGGTCAGAGGCTGTGGACATGATACAGTAGATGGTCAGAGGCTGTGGACATGATACAGTAGATGGTCAGAGGCTGTGGACATGATACAGTAGATGGTCAGAGGCTGTGGACATGATACAGTAGATGGTCAGAGGCTGTGGACATGATACAGTAGATGGTCAGAGGCTGTGGACATAACAGAGATGGTCAGAGGCTGCGGATATTATACAGTAGATGGTCAGAGGCTGCGGATATTATACAGTAGATGGTCAGAGACTGTGGATATGATAACAGAGATGGTCAGAGGCTGCGGACATGATGCAAGAGATGGTGAGAGGCTGCGGACATGATGCAAGAGATGGTGAGAGGCTGCGGACATGATGCAAGAGATGGTGAGAGGCTGCGGACATGATGCAAGAGATGGTGAGAGACTGAGGACATGATGCAAGAGATGGTGAGAGGCTGCGGACATGATACAGTAGATGGTCAGAGACTGTGGACATGATACCAGAGATGGTCAGAGACTGTGGACATGATACAGTAGATGGTCAGAGGCTGTGGACATGATACAGTGGATAGTCAGAGACTGTGGACAAGATACCAGAGATGGTCAGAGGCTGTGGACATAACAGAGATGGTCAGAGGCTGCGGATATTATACAGTAGATGGTCCGAGGCTGCGTGTATCTTAAGCCTTAAAAGCCAAGTCTATTATTTATTTAGACACATGGTAGTCAACTGTATTCACATGGGGGGCCTCAAGTGGAGCCCTTGACATCGCCAAAAGGCCACACATGCAATTCACTGAATGCTTATTATCAGAGACAATAGACACAACAGGATATAATCAACAACAATTATACAGTGTATGGTCAGAGAGCGTGGACATGATACAGTGGATAGTCAAAGACTGTGGACATGATACCAGAGATGGTCAGAGACTGTGGACATGATACCAGAGATGGTCAGAGACTGTGGACATGATACCAGAGATGGTCAGAGACTGTGGACATGATACCAGAGATGGTCAGAGACTGTGGACATGATACCAGAGATGGTCAGAGACTGTGGACATGATACCAGAGATGGTCAGAGACTGTGGACATGATACCAGAGATGGTCAGAGACTGTGGACAAGATACCAGAGATGGTCAGAGACTGTGGACATGATACCAGAGATGGTCAGAGACTGTGGACATGACACAGTAGATGGTCAGAGGCTGTGGACATGTTACAGTAGATGGTCAGAGGCTGTGGACATGATACAGTAGATGGTCAGAGACTGTGGACATGATACCAGAGATGGTCAGAGACTGTGGACATGATACAGTAGATGGTCAGAGGCTGTGGACATGATACAGTGGATAGTCAGAGACTGTGGACAAGATACCAGAGATGGTCAGAGGCTGTGGACATGATACAGTAGATGGTCAGAGGCTGTGGACATGATACAGTAGATGGTCAGAGGCTGTGGACATGATACAGTAGATGGTCAGAGGCTGTGGACATGATACAGTAGATGGTCAGAGGCTGTGGACATGATACAGTAGATGGTGAGAGGCTGTGGACATGATACAGTAGATGGTCAGAGGCTGTGGACATAACAGAGATGGTCAGAGGCTGCGGATATTATACAGTAGATGGTCAGAGGCTGCGGATATTATACAGTAGATGGTCAGAGACTGTGGATATGATAACAGAGATGGTCAGAGGCTGCGGACATGATGCAAGAGATGGTTAGAGACTGAGGACATGATGCAAGAGATGGTGAGAGGCTGCGGACATGATGCAAGAGATGGTGAGAGACTGAAGACATGATGCAAGAGATGGTGAGAGGCTGCGGACATGATACAGGAGATGGTGAGAGACTGCGGACATGATGCAAGAGATGGTGAGAGACTGCGGACATGATGCAAGAGATGGTGAGAGGCTGCGGACATGATGGAAGAGATGGTCAGAGACTGCGGACATGATGCAAGAGATGGTTAGAGACTGAAGACATGATGCAAGAGATGGTGAGAGGCTGCGGACATATTGCATGTGGCTGCTGAAATCACATAGCAATAGGCAAAAACAAATTTGTGTTTTGCAGGGGCTCTGGAGGGTCACACAAAAAGTACCAAAGGGTTGCAGGCTGGGCACCAAGAATTGAGACAATACTTCGGGTTACATTCATATTTAGGGTGTACGACAAGTATGGCACATGCAACATCCCTAAAATCCAGACCACCCCTCCATCCTTACCTGAATCTTTCCTGTATGGGCATTGTCATCTAGCCTCTTAATAACTCTCCTGTTACCATGGTCCTCTGCTCACTGTATTACCATTTACTGGGTGTTTGCTGTTTTATTTTTCGTCATCTTAAACTCTACAGCCACCATTTTGAAAAAATAATGCAGTTTCCCATTTTAATGCTCGGTAAAGCAAAACCTGAACCTCTTGAAAATCTCAGGCAGCGCTCTGTTGTACAGCTACGCAGTTCTGTCTGGGTAATCATGTCATGTACATAATAAAGTGCCCTCTGGGTAGGTAATTAAAACTGTGCTTAGAAGTTGAGTTTTTAAAATATTAAGACTATTTGTCATTATAGATTTACTAAACAAAAAAAAAAAAATACCCCCTCCCCTGCTTGGATGGTGAGATCCCCAAGTAAACTTTAATCGCACCACCTTATCGGTACAACCATTAAACGGCTCCTGAAACCAGGACAGCCCTTGTTGATCCACCCCATACCCATCTTCCATAACCCCTCTCACAAGACTCCCTTTATCTGTACCTGGAGAATCAGACAGAATATTCCTCCCGTGTTTAATGACCAACCAAACTTGGCTTTTGAATTCTTATAAATCTCACAAGATGAAAATCCATCCAAAATATTTAATGTCCGATGGCTCCTCCCTTACCTCTGTGGAGCTCCTTCCAAATTCAACATTTTTGGCTTGCATTTTGGTGGCTCTACCTGGAGAAAGAAGCAATGCAACATGGGTTATCAAACTCCATTGTCCTCCTAGTAACACCACCAGAAGGCTTCACTCCTTCCTATATGCTAAACTGGGGAAAAAGGCCTGAGTATCTTTTTTTCTTTTTTTTTTTTTTCTCCCCCTGAACGAGGAGGTCATATTTTGCTCTAACAAAGCTTTGGTAAAGAGTAGGATACAAGAAACTGATTTTAAACTACTAGATGGTATAGATCAGGGTTCTCTACTAGGGTTCCTTCAGAGGTTGCCAGGGATTCCTTGAGCAATGAGTAATTTCTGCCTCTCAGCCAAGTTCTCACAGACACCATCGATCTTTTTAGCTATCTGTAAGGGGGTAATTCTTCCCAATGACCACAAGTCTAAGGAACATTCTTCCCACTGACCATCACACTAATGTATCATAAGTTGTAGATCTAGTCACTTTTAGCAGGTGTTCCCTGAGACTTGAAAGTTATTTTAAGGGTTCTTCTGTGTTGAAAAGGTTAGGCTGGTATAGATTATCGACCCTGCTTCACAAGATATATTTCCAAAGCTCTTCCTTATACAGAAGCCCAAGCGCTCATCTTTTTGGATTGCCCCATCCATTTAGTAACCAAGTAATGCCTATTCTATTTAAATAAACAGTGATCTTTGCAACACCCTAGGTGCTTCCCCTCTATTTGACTCCAATCCCAATTCTCCATTCTCAAATCTGATTACCGTATATACTCGAGTATAAGCCGAGTTTTTCAGCACATTTTTTGTGCTGAAAAACGGCCCCCTCGGCTTATACTCGAGTCAACGTCTGCAGGGGGCTGCTGTCTCTTACCTGGCTACGGTCCCTCGACGATCCGGTCCAGGAAGCGCGGCTGCTCCTTCATTCGGTTCGTCCACTGGATGTTCGCGCGGCTGCTCGGCTCCGCCTTCTCACCGGTGATTGGCCGCCAGAACTGTAGCTCAGGAAAGGCACACAGGTGGCCAATCACCGGCGAGGAGGCGGAGCTGAGCGGCCCCGCGAAAATCGAGTGAAGGAGATGCAGGTAAGTGTGCCGTGCTTAGGTGCTGCTGCAACCACATATGCTGGATGCAGCAGCACCATACTGGAACAGGGGTCAGCAAGTGTCAGTGGGAGGAATAGTGCCCCATCATTGGTGTCACTGATACCAATGATGGGGCATTATTCCTCCTACTGACACCAACGATGGGGCACTTTTCCTCCCCCCCACTGACACCAACAATTGGGCACTATTCCTCCCCCCCCCCCCCCCGCTGACACCAATGATGGGGCACTATTCCACCCCACACTGACACCAATCATGGAGCACTATTCCACCCCCCACTGACACCAATCATGGGATACTATTCCTCCCCCCCCACTGACACCAACGATGGGGCACTTTTCCTCCCCCCCCCCCTGACACCAATGATGGGACACTATTCCTCCCACTGACACCAATGTTGGGACACTATTCCTCCCACTGACACCAAAGATGGGACACTATTCCTCCCACTGACACCAAAGATGGGGCACTATTCCTCCCACTGATACCAATGATGGGACACTATTCCTCCCACTGATACCAATGATGGGGCACTATTCCTCCCACTGACACCAAAGATGGGACACTATTCCTCCCACTGACACCAAAGATGGGGCACTATTCCTCCCACTGATACCAATGATGGGGCACTATTCCTCCCACTGATACCAATTATGGGACACTATTCCTTCCACTGATACCAATGATGGGACACTATTCCTCCCACTGACACCAATGATGGGGCACTATTCCTCCCACTGATACCAATGATGGGGCACTATTCCTCCCACTGACACCAATGATGGGACACTATTCCTCCCACTGACACCAATGATGGGACACTATTCCTCCCACTGACACCAATGATGGGACACTATTCCTCCCACTGACACCAATGATGGGACACTATTCCTCCCACTGACACCAATGATGGGACACTATTCCTCCCACTGACACCAATGATGGGACACTATTCCTCCCACTGACACCAATGATGGGGCACTATTCCTCCCACTGACACCAATGATGGGGCACTATTCCTCCCACTGACACCAATGATGGGGCACTATTCCTCCCACTGACACCAATGATGGGGCACTATTCCTCCCACTGACACCAATGATGGGGCACTATTCCTCCCACTGATACCAATGATGGGGCACTATTCCTCCCACTGACACCAATGATGGGGCACTATTCCTCCCACTGACACCAATGATGAGGCACGATTCTTCCCACTGACACCAATGATGAGGCACGATTCTTCCCACTGGTGTTCCCACCACCGGCTTATACTCGAGTCAATAGTTTTTCCCAGTTTTTTGTGGTAAAATTAGGTACGTCGGCTTATATTCGGGTCGGCTTATACTCTAGTATATACGGTAGTACTGT
The DNA here is from genome assembly GCF_062004578.1 of Staurois parvus. NCBI lineage: Eukaryota > Metazoa > Chordata > Amphibia > Anura > Ranidae > Staurois > Staurois parvus. Next base: position 15,216 of record NW_028321350.1, on the reverse strand, counting down.
AGAGGCCAGAATACCTATAATGTGGAAGTCGTCATCTCCTCCATCCTTGAGAATGTGGAATTCCAAGGTCCAGGAAATGAAACCATAGCAGATTCTGTAAATTCCCTATTCCAGGGGTCTGCAAACTTTCTAAACAAAGGACAAGACTTTAGGGGGGCCAGACTGTGGCCAACGGGGTAGAAGTGCCCATCTTTGATAATATGGGAAGGAATCGTGTCCCATTTTTGGTGCTAGTGGTAAGAGTTATGCTCTGTTGTTGGTGTCAGTGAGAGAAAGAGTGCCTCTAGGGCTGGATGAAGGCAAGCAAAAATCCACAGTTTGGAGACCATTGCTAGATACCATAGGGAAAAAATTTTGCAAGACCAGGTCCTATTGGATTGACTTTGCTTCACCTGATTATGTCCGAGCCTTTTTACTTTACCCTTGGGGTTTTCTTATGCAGGTCTTAATTACCTCCATACATTCTCCTCCTGATGAAAGTAAGCTTCCAGCATTATACAAATCTATACCCGGGCCCCTCTAACGAAGGGCATTGACAACTATCAAGCAGCAATTACTTGTATTAAATGATTAAAGTTGGTAACCTTTCATTCATTCACCGGCCACTTTATGAGGTCCACCTTGCTAGTACCGGGTTGGCCCCTCTTTTGCCTTCAGAACTGCCTTCCTTCTTTGTGGCAACAAGGTGTTGGAAACGTTCCTCAAAGATTTTGGTCCATATTGACATGAGCTACTGTTGCCTTTCGATCATCTGGAGCCAGTCTGTCCGTTCTCCTCTGACATCAACAAGGCATTTTCCTCCACACAACTGCCGCTCACTGGATATTTTCTCTTTTTCGGGCCGTCCTCTGTAATGCAGGCCATAGATGGGGAGAAAAACTGCAGATTTTTCTTTTAAAAAGCGAAAAATCGGTTGTTCAAGTGGCCGACGTTACCATCAATGGTAAAAAAAAATCGGCCGATTTTCTACCCGTCTAGAGCCGGCAAAAAGTGTCCCTGCAGAGAGCTCTGCTATTTCTTTGACAGTTCTCTGACAGTTCCTTGACATTTATAGAAGTTGCAACAATGTATCTATTTGTTTCCATTTAGGATACAGATGTTTTTATTCGGAAACAAATAGATACAATGTTTCAACCGCTGTAAATGTCAAGGAACTGTCAGAAATAGCGGAGCTCTCTGCAGAGACACTTTTTGCTGGACTGGAATTCTTCTCATTTTCATCCTACTTCTTCTTCTTCTTCATCCTCATCCTCTTCTTCTTCTTCATCCTCATCTTCTTCTTCTTCATCATCCTCATCCTCTTCTTCATCCTCATCCTCTTCTTCTTCTTCTTCATCCTCTTCTTCATCCTCATCCTCTTCTTCATCCTCATCCTCTTCTTCTTCATCCTCATCCTCTTCTTCTTCATCATCCTCATCCTCTTCTTCTTCTGCATCCTCATCCTATTCTTCTTCTTCATCATCATCCTCATCCTCTTCTTCTGCATCCTCATCCTCTTCTTCTTCATCCTCCTCTTCATCCTCTTCTGCATCCTCATCCTCTTCTTCTTCCTCATCCTCTTCTTCTTCCTCATCCTCATCCTCTTCTTCTTCCTCATCCTCATCCTCTTCTTCATCATCATCATCATCCTCTTCTTCTTCTTCATCCTCATCTTCTTCATCCTCTTCTTCTTCCTCTTCTTCTTCTTCATCCTCTTCTTCATCGTCTTCCTCTTCTTCTTTTTCTTCTTTTTGTCTTCCTCTTGCAGGTCACTGCTCATGCGCAGATTTTTTATCGGTAAAAAATTGGCCGATTTGCCCACTAATTGCCGCGAAAATCGGCCGATCGGCAAAATCAGCCGATTTTTTTCCAACTTTACCAAAAAAAAAAAAACGGCCAAAATACCAAAAAACGGCCGACCAAATCGCCCACTAACGATCCGAAAATCGGCCGATTTTATTTTCGGCCGAAAAATCGGCCGATTTTCGACCCATCTATGGCCTGCATAAGGCTCCATGTACATTGCAGCTGATAAACTGAGGTTCAGGGGCTGCTGAAAAGAACTCAGAAAAGCTCCTGAACTCTCCCTAATGTCCTCCTATGTGTCCGTGTACACATCGCCATTTATAGGCAGTTGAGTTTACAATCGTTTTTTTGAACGCACCAAACTTGCGTTCAGGAGTAGATTTTATCAGCGTCTCAAACGCTTGTTAACGCGGCTAACCACGTTTATAAGCATTTGCGTTTAGAAATTTTTTTTAACTCTTCCATTTCCAGATGCTGTCTAGAGCCTTTTTTCATCATGAAAAATGCATGCAAAGTGTTTTCCCGGAACTCAAATGGACCCGGCACACCGTACTTTGAGGTTTCGCATGAAAGATAATATGTTAGACATCGCTGCAATCATTTCTGCACAGAAATGAGCCGGAACATCCAAACACCACAAAGAAAAAAAAAAGACCGCTAATTCCAACACATACTACTCTCTCTGCTTCTGCTCTCTCTATTTCTCTCAAAATGGCTGAAATAGTTAATTTTTTACTGTTTTTTTCAGTGCATTCTTGGCATTTTGGAAGGTCTCCTGAGCTCATAAACGTGGTATGCAAACGTGGCTAAACAGATGTTTTTTTAACCTACGTTTTCCAGGAGTCAATTTCTATCGTTCAGAAGTTTCCCGTTTACATGGAGCCTAACATCACTTTGAAAAACACCCTCAACATTTCTAGCTGTGGCCATCTTGAGTAAGGGCAGGTGATACATGTAGCATTTACTTCCTGGAATCCATCTTCCCTTAGCACAGGCAGGCAGGGGGTGTGCTTAGCTGAGAAAGCATCTCCTCCCATGAAGACCCCCTGGGATGTATGACATAATTTTGGCCTAGGTCAGAAACCAGGAAGCAACCAAAGTAAAAAAATAAAGAAACAACTATAATATTCCATCCTATTTACTAACGCAAGCATGAAAAATGCATGCAAAGTATTTTCCCGGTACTCAAATGGACCCGGTACGCCATACTTTGAGGTTTCACATGAAAGAATGTTAGACACTGCTGCAATCATTTCTGCACAGAAATGAGCCGGAACACATCCAAACACCACAAAAAAAGATCGCTAATCCCAACACATACCGCTCTCTCTGCTTCTGCTCTCTCTATTACTCTCAAAATGTCTGAAATAGTTAATTTTTTACTGTTTTTCAGTGCATTCTGGGCATTTTGGAAGGTCTCTTGGGGTTCTCTTTAAAAAACGCTTCTAAACGCAAAGTCACAAAAACGCAGATAGACATTTTTTAACCTTCGTTTTCCAGCAGTCAGTTTCCATCGTTTCGAAGTGCCCCGTGTACATGGAGCCTAAACCCTAGAGATGGGGGTTCTTGAAAATCCCAGCAGATCAGCAGCTTTTGAAATGCTCAGACCAGCCCGTCTGGCACCAACAACTATGCCACGTTCAAAGTCACTTAAATCCCCTTTCTTCCCCATTCTGATGCTCGGTTTGAACTTCAGCAAGTCGTCCCCACCACATCTACATGTCTAAATGCATTGGGTTGCTACCATGCGATTGGCTAATTAGCAATATAGAAAGGGCAGGGCCCTCCATCCCCTCATGTTTTGCATTGTATTGGTATTGTTCTGTCACATGTTCTGTCCCCCTTTGTAATGTACAGCGCTGAGCGAACTATTGACGCTTTATAAATACTGTATAATAATAATAAGTATACCTTGCTACCCAGTGTGGTCCTCTGCTTCTGTAGCCCATCTGTTTCAAGGTTGGACGTGTTGTGTGTTCAGAGATAGTATTCTGCATACCTTGGGTGTAACGAGTGGTTATTGGAGTTACTGTCGCCTTTTGATCCTCTGGAACCAGTCTGCCCATTCTCCTCTGACATCAACAAGGCGTTTTCCTCCACACAACTGCCACTCAATGGAGATTTTCTCTCTTTCGGACCATTCTCTGTAAACCCTAGAGATGGTAGTGTGTGAAAATCCCAAGAGATCAGCAGTTTTTGAAATACTCAGACCAGCCCGTCTGGCACCAACAAACATGACACGTTCTAAGTCACTTAAATTCCCTTTTCTTCCTCATTCTGATGCTCGGTTTGAACTTCAGCAAGTCGTCTTCACCACATCTACATGTCTAAATGCATTGGGTTGCTACCATGTGATTGGCTAATTAGCAATATAGTATAAGTATACCTTGCTACCCAGTGTGGTCTTCTGCTGCTGTAGCCCATCTGTTTCAAGGTTGGACGTGTTGTGTGTTCAGAGATGGTATAATGCATACCTTGGGTGTAACGAGTGGTTATTGGAGTTACTGTCGCCTTTTTGATCCTCTGGAACCAGTCTGCCCATTCTCCTCTGACCTCAACAAGGCATTTCCCTCCACACAACTGCCGCTCACTGGAGATTTTCTCTCTTTCAGACCATTCTCTGTAATCCCTAGATATGGTAGTGTGTGAAAATCCCAGTAGATCAGCAGTTTTTGAAATACTCAGACCAGCCCGTCTGGCACCAACAAACATGACACGTTCAAAGTCACTTAAATTCCCTTTCTTCCCCATTCTGATGCTCGGTTTGAACTTCAGCAAGTCGTCCCCACCACATCTACATGTCTAAATGCATTTGGTTGCTACCTTGTGATTGGCTGATTAGCAATATAGTATAAGTATACCGGTACTCAAATGGACCCGGTACACCATAAGTATACCTTGCTACCCAATGTGGTCTTCTGCTGCTGTAGCCCATCTGTTTCAAGGTTGGACGTGTTGTGTGTTCAGAGATGGTATTCTGCATACCTTGGGTGTAACGAGGGGTTATTGGAGTTACTGTCGCCTTTTTGATCCTCTGGAACCAGTCTGCCCATTCTCCTCTGACATCAACAAGGCATTTTCCTCCACACAACTGCCGCTCACTGGATATTTTCTCTTTTTCGGACCATTCTCTGTAAACCCTGTGTGTGAAAATCCCAGTAGATCAGCAGTTTTTGAAATACTCAGACCAGCCCGTCTGGCACCAACAAACATGCCACGTTTAAAGTCACTTAAATTCCCTTTTCTTCCTCATTCTGTTGCTCGGTTTGAACTTCAGCAAGTTGTCTTCACCACATCTACATGTCTAATTGCTACCATGTGATTGGCTGATTAGCAATTTGTGTTGCCAAGGACTCAAACAGGTGGACCTAATAAAGCGTTGAGTGTACAGCGGTATGTTTTTATGTCAGACAACATTTCATGATACTATCTCTATGCCTCCTATACCTTTCCCCTTCCCATCTCCCATGTCTGTGCCTTATCCTTTTCCCCCCTCCACTTGCCTTGAATAATTATTTTTGAAAATCTAAATAAAGAGATTAAAACCGCTTCCGTTACAGATTCCATTTACTGTCTTAACATTCAGCATCCTATTTTCTACAAAACACGAATAAAGCTTTTAGTGAGAAAATGTTGTGCGGGGACAAAACATTTAGTGCGATGCCGGAGAAATTTCCCTTTTTGACAGCTGGCAAAGATGGCAAAGCAACTGGCACCACCTACAGCCGGTCAACATGTAGTGCAGCCCATTTCAGATCCTCCGGTCTTGTTGCCCTTGACATAAAGGCAGCCATTGTGTGAGCTGAAGCTGTAGGGGAGGTAAATCAGACGGGCACCTCTGTAAGACGTTACTGCGGCACAAGCGTCCTGCATGGATGTAAGGGGCTGATAAGTCCTCACGCACGCGGGACGTTTTGATGACGCTGGTAACATTAGCTGTGTAAAGTCATGTTAAAAACCTGAGTTTTATAGTGTTTTTGCATTCGCATTTTTTAGCGTTTTTCTGCATGTGCGGTTTTTGGCGTTTTTTAGTTTGTTTTTTTTGTTTGTTTTTTTAACCCCCCCAAAAAAATTTTTTTTTTTGGTCAAAAAAAGTCCAAAAATTACGGTTTGCGGCGTCTTACTGTGTTTTTCAGCATTAGAGCGTTTTTAGAGCTAAAAAACTCTTCTAGAAACCCGCTAGTCCCGAGTTTTTTTTGTGTTTGTTTTTTTTTCCAGCCAAAAAAGTCCCTGCCAAAAAAACATTGCTTATGCAGGCCATAGACTGGTCGAAAATCAGCCGATTTTCACATCGTTAGTGGGATAATTGGTCGGCTGTTTTTCGGGGTTTTGACACATTTTTTTCATCGGTAAAGTTGGAAAATTTGCGGTCGATTTTGACGATCGGCAGATTTTCCCGGCAATGATGGGCAAATCGGCCGATCGTTTTACCTATAAAAAATCTTCGCATGAGCCGTGACCTGCAAGAAGAAGAAAAATAATAAGAAAAGAAGCAGAAAAAGAAGAATTCCAGTCCGCTATTATATTTTATATGGGAAGTCTTGTGGTTGCAACAATGTATCCATTTGTATCCGAATAAAAACATCTGTATCTGAAATGGATACAAATGGATACATTGTTGCAACCGCAAGACTTTCCATATAAAATATAATAGTGGGGCTCTCTGCAGGGACAGAAGTAAAAATGCTGGCCGTAGACTGGACAAACATCGGCCGGGGAGACTTGATATAGTAAATGCGGGGTCCGGGGAGAGCGGATATAGTGAATGCGGGGTCCGGGGAGAGCGGATATAGTGAATGCAGGGTCCAGGGAGAGCGGATATAGTGAATGGGGGGTCCAGGGAGAGCGGATATAGTGAATGCGGGGTCCGGGGAGAGCGGATATAGTGAATGCAGGGTCCAGGGAGAGCGGATATAGTGAATGGGGGGTCCAGGGAGAGCGGATATAGTGAATGCGGGGTCCTGGGAGAGCGGATATAGTGAATGCGGGGTCCGGGGAGAGCGGATATAGTGAATGCGGGGTCCGGGGAGAGAGGATATAGTGAATGTGGGGTCTGGGGAGACCGGATATAGTGAATGCGGGGTCCAGAGAGCGCGGATATAGCGAATGCGGGGTCCGGGGAGACCAGGTATAGTGAATGCAGGGTCCGGGGAGACCAGGTATAGTGAATGCGGGGTCCGGGGAGAGCGGATATAGTGAATGCGGGGTCCGGGGAGAGCGGATATAGTGAATGCGGGGTCCGGGGAGAGCGGATATAGTGAATGCGGGGTCCGGGGAGACCAGATATAGTGAATGCGGGGTCCGGGGAGACCGGATATAGTGAATGCGGGGTCCGGGGAGAGCGGATATAGTGAATGTGGTGTCTGGGGTGAGCGGATATAGTGAATGCGGGGTCCGGGGAGACTTAATATAGCGAATGCGGGGTTCGGGGAGATCAGATATAGTGAATGCAGGGTCTGGGGAGACCAGGTATAGTGACTGCGGGGTCCGGGGAAACCAGGTATAGTGAATGCGGGGTCCGGGGAAACCAGGTATAGTGAATGCGGGGTCCGGGGAGACCAGGTATAGTGAATGCGGGGTCCGGGGAGACCAGGTATAGTTAATGCGGGGTCCGGGGAGACCAGGTATAGTGAATGCGGGGTCTGGGAGACCAGGTATAGTGAATGCGGGGTTCGGGGAGACCAGATCTAGTGAATGCAGGGTCCGGGGAGACCAGGTATAGTGAATGCGGGGTCCGGGGAGACCAGGTATAGTGAATGGAGGGTCCGGGGAGACCGGGTATAGTGAATGGAGGGTCCGGGGAGACCGGGTATAGTGAATGCGGGGTCCGGGAAGACCGGGTATAGTGAATGCGGGGTCTGGGGAGACCAGGTATAGTGAATGCGGGGTCCGGGAGAGCGGATATAGTGAATGCAGGGTCCGGGGAGACCAGGTATAGTGAATGCGGGGTCCGGGGAGACCGGGTATAGTGAATGCGGGGTCCGGGGAGACCGGTATAGTGAATGCGGGGTCCGGGATTTAGTAACTCCTAATTTCCAGCATAAACTCTCAGTACAGTTGCAGAGTTGGCTGGTCGCAGCGAACATCACACAAGCCGCATCTTTTCTCTGAAGAGTCCCTTCATGGTACTGTCGCTTAGGACTTGGAAAAGGAGTTCAAAGTGAGGGGAATTTACAAGGAGAATTCTCCGGAGCCTGAAATCAAAAAAGGAAGGGAAAAAAGATCAATTTTTAAAGTTGAAGCCCTTGTAAAAGGCGAGGCATTAGCAGCAAAATGTGTATTTGAATGCCTTGTAGGTTTGGCTTTGAAAGGGAGGTAAACAGTCTTTGCTTTTATACGTGGATGGAAAGTTTTAAGCAGTCTGGCAGAGAAGCTTTTTTTTCTTTCCTCATTTTAAGCTCCTTTTTTTTTTTTTTTTTTTTTTTTTTTTAACACCATGAAACAAACAACGGGAACCTGACAAAGGTGTACATTGACATGTTCCTCCGCTATCCGCTGCTGGTCTGCAGCAATTGAAAGACACTGAAATGCAAAGCAGATAAAGTACCATGTGATCTGCTGCCATTTGGGCTTTCAGAAACCCCAATTTAATGGCATTTATTTTGCAAAGTATGACGTATACAAATTTTTTTTGCCTTTTTTTTTTTTTTTAATAAAAATCATCTGCAGCCTCCATGAAGCCTCTTTCCTGCCTACAGTCCATGCACTCCAGAGGTGGCGTCTTTCAGGGTCAGTTTTATTCTGGTGACAACAGTGGACCATCAGGGGCAGACTGACCATTCGTGCACTTGGGCACTGGCCGAGAGTCAGTAGGGGGCCCCATTAAATGCCCCCTGGTACCTTTTTATAGGCTTTTTTGGGTTTGCTTTGAGTGTGGACAAGGACACAGGGGCCCCATGATCCCCTATTGCCCGGGGGCCCCATGAGCTGTCAGTCCGCCCTTGTGGACCATACATGTGTAATGTGCAGGGGGACAGCTGGGCGACTGATCACTGGGTGAAAGCAGAATTCCGGGATATACCTAATTCGTCTTAGTCCTCCCACCCTTCTAACATCTAAGCCAGGGGTAGGCAACCTGAGAGCCGCAGGACTACAAGTTCCATCATGCCTCTGCAAGTCATAGCTGTAGCTGTCAGTCTTGTAATCTTTGCAATGCCTCATGGGAATTGTAGTTCCACAACAGCTAGAGAACCACAGGTTGCCTACCCCTGATCTTTGCTGATTAAAGCAGCCCATAGTTGACTTGATCTTCTTTTCCTCCACCGTACGTGGAAGAAAGAAAATTGCTCCATTCCCCCATCAACACAGTCCGTGATGGGGGAATGCCTCCCGCAGAACTGTTGTGCCCTGCTGGCGGGTGGGGCCGAGGGCACAGGGAGCCTTCCCGGCCAACAGAACACTATGATTACTGCTAGAGGCTATAGCCATGGGCAGTAGTTGACTGTTAATAAAAATGACAGGCTGGTTGTACTCCAGTTGATCAATAGATCGACTTGGGTACAATCAGCCTGTCCCATACATGGATCAAATCTGAGCCGATTCCTGCTGAACTGGCTGAAATGCAATCTTATGTATGGATGGCTTGACCTGTATAAAGAAGGATGTATATGCTTGCCTATGTTCATCCGACTCTGGTCTGTTCACTCAATCAAATTCCCAGCAGCTGCAGGGGAGAAGAGGGAGCGGCCACAACGGATGGGCTATAAGTGACGTCACCGCTCCAGGATTTACTAGACATTGCTGATTTGCTGACTCCTCTCCTGCAGTTGCCTCTGGCTAATACATGGGATCACGTGACCGGACTGGAGCAGGCTGATAATGGGTATATGTGTGTGTATGTATTTATGTATGTATATATGTGTGTGTATGTATTTATGTATGTATATATATGTGTGTGTATGTATTTATGTATGTATATATGCGTGTGTATGTATTTATGTATGTATATATGCGTGTGTATGTATTTATGTATGTATATATGCGTGTGTATGTATTTATGTATGTATATATGCGTGTGTATGTATTTATGTATGTACAGTTGCGAGAAAAAGTATGTGAACCCCTTGGGATTACGTGGCGTTTTGCATGAATTGGGCATAAAATGTGCTCTGAACGTCATCTAAGTCACAACAATAGAAGAACACAGTCTGCTGAACATAATACTACACAAACATTAGATGTTGCCATGGTTTCATTGCACATAACATGTAAACATTCACAGTGCAGGGAGGAAAAAGTATGTGAACCTTTGGACTTAATAACTGGTTGACCCTCCTTTGGCAGCAATAACCTCAACCAAATGTTTCCTGTAGTTGCAGATCAGACCTGCACAACGATCTGGAGTAATTTTGGACCACTCCTCTTCACAAAACTGTTTCAGTGTAGCAATATTCTTGGGATGTCTGGTGTGAATCGCTCTCTTAAGGTCATGCCACAGCATTTCAATCGGGTTGAGGTCAGGACTCTGACTGGGCCACTCCAGAAGGCGTATTCTGTGCTGTTGCAGCCATTGTTTTGTTGAATGACTTGTATGCTTTGGGTCATTGTCCTGTTGCATCACCCATCATCTGCGGCGCTTCAGTTGGCGGACAGATGGTCGTACGTTTTCCAGCAAAATGTCTTGATAAACTCTGGAATTCATTCTCCCATCAATGACAACAATCCATCCAGGCCCTGAGGCAGCAAAGCAGCCCCAAACCATGATGCTCCCTCCGCCATGTTTCACAGTGGGGATGAGGTTTTGATGTTGGTGTGCTGTGCCTTTTTTTCTCCACACATAGTGTTGTGTGTTCTTCCCAAACAACTCAATCTCGGTTTCATCTGTCCACAGTATATTTTGCCAGTAGTGCTGTGGAACATCCAGGTGCTCTTTTGCAAACTTCAAACGTGCTGCAATATTCTTTTTGGACAGCAATGGCTTCCTCCGTGGTGTCCTCCCATGTACTCCAGCCTTGTTTAATGTTTTCCTTATTGTAGATGTGTCAACAAAAATGTTAGCATGTGCCAGAGATTTCTGTAGGTCTTTAGCTGACACTCTGGGATTCTTCTTTACCTCAAGCAGCATTCTGCGCTGTGCTCTTGCAGTCATTTTACAGGACGACCACGCTTAGGGAGAGTAGCAACAGTGCTAAACTTTCTCCATTTGTAGACAGTCTGTCTGACCGTGGACACATGAACATCAAGGCTTTTGGAGATACTTTTGTAACCCTTTCCAGCTTCATGCAAGTCAACAATTCTTGATCGTAGGTCTTCTGAGAGCTCTTTTCTGCGAGGCATGGTTCACATCAGACAGTGCTTCTTGAAACCAGTACACCCAAAACAGGTGTGTTTTTTAAGGGCAGGACAGCTGTCAGCAACACATCCAATATCATCACACTGATTGGAGTCAAGGTTGGCTCACTCCTGGCTCCAATTAGCTCTGGGAGAAGTCATTTAGCTAGGGCCTCACATATTTTTTCCTCCCTGCACTGTGAATGTTTACATGTTATGTGCATTTAAACCATGGCAACATCTAATGTTTGTGTAGTATTATGTTCAGCAGACTGTGTTCTTCTATTGTTGTGACTTAGATGACATTCAGAGCACATTTTATGCCCAATTCATGCAAAACTCCACGTAATCCCAAGGGGTTCACATACTTTTTCTTGCAACTGTATATATGTGTGTGTGTGTATTTATGTATGTATATATGTGTGTGTATGTGTATTTATGTATGTATATATATGTGTGTGTGTGTGTGTGTGTATTTATGTATGTATATATGTGTGTATGTGTATTTCCTAGATTGTAAGCTCCCAGGATCAGGGCCCTCCTATCTCTCTTGTATTGAACTGTATTGTTGCTGTATTGTCTCCCATTATATTGTAAAGTGCTGAGCAAACTGTTGGTGCCATAAATCCTGTATAATAATAATAATAATGATAGATATATATATATAAAATTATTATTATACAGGATTTATGGCGCCAACAGTTTGCTCAGCACTTTACAATATAATGGGAGACAATACAGCAACAATACAGTTCAATACAAGAGAGATAGGAGGGCCCTGATCCTGGGAGCTTACAATCTAGGAAATACACATACACACATATATACATACATAAATACACACACACACATATATACATACATAAATACACACACACACATATATACATACATAAATACACACACACACATATATACATACATAAATACACACACACACACACACACACATATAGTATATGTGTATGTGTGTGTATTTAAAAGTCATAGCGTCTACAAATGACGGTGTATGTATTTTTATATTTTTATACTAGTAATGGCGATCGGTGACTTACAGCAGGACTGCGGTGGGCATTCTGAAGCCAACTGATACTGGGTGGGAACTGACTAACTGCCACTGACAGCTCCAGTGACACGAATACAGTGTCAGTGCTAATAAATAGCACTGACACTGTACTAATGGCACTGAGCAGGAAGGGGTTAAAATCTGGGGCGATCGAAGGGTCCATATGTATCGAACTACGGTGTGGGTGCAAATGTGTTGCTTGTACTCACACGTGGTGTGTCTTTCTTCTTTTGTTCCAGGGAGAGAAGATACATCTAGACCCTGTGCCTGTATTTAAAAATACAGGCACAGCTTTGCTTCTCCATTCGTTGCAGGAGATCAGCAGAGTCCTGTCCAAAAATCACCGTCCGGGACCTGCTGACAAACATGTCCTGCAGCGGTGGACAGTGGCGGGGAGGGGGTGCAGAGAAACACAGCGACGTACAGGTACATCTCTGGTCCTGTAGTTGCCTCCCATCCGCAGTACATTACGTGGTTAGTCCTTATCCTGCTTGCGTTAGTAAATAGGATGGAATATTATAGTTTCTTTATTTTTTTTTACTTTGGTTGCTTCCTGGTTTCTGACCTAGACCAAAATTATGTCATACATCCCAGGGGTCTTCATGGGAGGAGATGCTTTCTCAGCTAAGCACACCCCCTGTCTGCCTGTGCTAAGGGAAGATGGATTCCAGGAAGTAAATGCTACATGTATCACCTGCCCTTACTCAAGATGGCCGCAGCTAGTAATGCTGAGGGATGGGGGTGTTTTTCAAAGTGATGTGTTAAAATAAAGCATGGAGACATGGATGGATTGGGGTGGGGGTTACGTTGAATATTTATTTTATTTATTTATTTATTTCAGGTATTTATATAGCACCGTCAATTTATGCAGCACTTTACATATATATTGTACATTCACATCAGTCCCCGCCCCCGCGGAGCGTACAATCTAAGGTCCCTAACTCACATTCATACATACACATACTAGGGCAGGGCTTAAAATTTCAAGTCCTGATCTACTAGCCAGGCCTTAGTTACTCACCACCAACAAACACACAAACAGTGACACCTGCACACACACACACAGACACATGTACACACACACACACACACACAGACACATGTATACACACACAGGCACGTACAGACACATGCAAACAGATACATGTACATACACAGAAATATGCACAGACTCATGTACATACATACACAGACTCATGTACACACATGTACACACCCACATACATGTACATACACGCAGACACATGTACAGATACACACATGTACATACAGACACATGTACAATTGTACAAGCATACACAGGCACAAAAACACACTCATGTACACCCCCCCATAAAAAGTTGCAGTACTTCGTTGTTCACTCACAGATCCGGGTACTGCACTCTAGGGGGAGGCAGAGAGCACAGCACACACTCCTTGCTTTGCTTTCACTGCGCTCATCTATTGAGCAGTATGATGGCTCCCAGTACCAATGACAGATCCAGCCTGAGCTCCGAGCCTGCTCAGCAAGAGGGCCCTGGGGGACACATTCACCCCCACCATAATTTCCATTGGTGAGCAGGCGAGTGGAAATTTCAAGCCCTGTACTAGGGCCAATGTAGACAGGAGCCAATTAACCTACCAGCATGTCTTTTGAGTGTGGGAGGAAACCGGAGTACCCGGAGGAAACCCACTCAGGCACAGGGAGAACATGCAAACTCCAGGCAGGTGGTGCCCTAGTTGGGATTCGAGCCAACGACCCGAGTACTGCCAGGCGGAAGTGCTAACTACCTAGCCAAGATTAAAAATCTAACCGCATTTTCCGTTTGTGGTGTTCAGATGCAGCTTATTTCCACCTCAGGTCAAAAAATGGCAGAATTATGGCAGACGGTGCTTGTGGTTCGGAGCATTATTGGCCCTTTTATTGATTTTTTTTTTTTTTTTTTTTTTTTTTTTTTTTTATAGCAAGACTAAAGGTTTCCTTTTTTTTTTCTTTTAAACATTGCTTACTATGCACAAGCGTTTTTTTCCAGAATCTAAAAGGGAAATCTGTCACCCAGTTAGAACGTCCCCCTTCTATTTTCCACCCTCCTTCCACGCAAAACGAGAGAACCCGATTGGTTACTTAGGATAATGTGCTTTCCTTTCAGATAAAAACCCCGTAATGCGTGCAAGGCCCAGTAAGTTTGATGTCACCTCTGAGTACAGAAAAGTTCAAGATCGGCTGAACTAGTTCTCGTGAATAACTGCTTTGCCCACTTGAAACATATAATGAATCCAAATTGAAATGTGTATTCCCGCTTGTGTTTTCATGGCTGCTCGTAAACCTCGCATAGAGCCGGCTTAATCCAGGCAAGGCCCGGGCCTACGGAATCCCGTGATGAAAAATGCCCCATAAATACCGCGGCTAATCACAGGAAGTAGGCCACGTGGATTAATTTGGGTACAGCATTCGTCATAATTGAATCTCTGAGGGATGGGAGGCCTTGATGGATGGCGAGCCTCTCCTCCCGCGCTGAGAGCCGAGCGCGTCATCGGAAAAGGCCACCGCCACTGTAAAAGTGAAGGAAGCAATGCCATTAAGCTGCATGGCACCGTAATGTGTTGTGTACATTCCCTCGGCTACAAAGTTAATCAGTTGACTGGATTTAGTGCGCCTCATTTCCTTTAATAGCTGCGAGTTTGCTGATCCATCTCTTGCTTATCCGACTTTTCCTCTTTTTTTTTTTCTTAATCTTAGATACTTGACTTTAAAAGGGAAACTTGTCAGGATCGCAGTTATCTGTCACAGACGAGGCTGCCATGTTCTCAACTCCTAGGTCCCTAACTTCCATTCATACATACGCTACGAGGGCTTTCATCTTCACGGGTCGATTGAATGGTGGAACCGCGATGACGTCACGGCACAGCGCCCTGGACTGACGCCACTTTTTTTAATTTTGTTTATTTCAAGTATTTAAACAGCGCCGTCAATTTGCGCAGCGCTTTACATATATATTGTACATTCATATTTCATATTGATTCCTAACCCTCAAGGGGCGTACAATCGAAGGTCCCCAACCCTCAAGGGGCGTAGGATCTAAGGTCCCTAACCCTCAAGGGGCGTACGATCTAAG